>NC_029773.3:72725451-72728449 GCF_000817695.3 Arachis duranensis | reverse complement strand
TCAGCCCAAACATACACCAAGTGGGCCCCGAAAGTGGATTTATGCATCAATTACTTACTCATGTAAACCCTAATAGCTAGTCTAGTATAAATAGGATAAGTTACTATTGTATTAGACATCTTTGGTCTCAGTTTTGTTTTATTCTTCATCTTAGGAGGCTATTGATCACGTTCAGGGGGCTGGCCATTCGGCCATGCCTGAACCTTTTACTTGTGTATTTTCAACAGTGGAGTTTCTGCACACCATAGATTAAGGGTGTGGAGCTCTGCTGTACCTCAAGTATTAATGCAATTCTATTCTCTTTTATTCAAATCTCTCTTATTCTTATTCCGCAAAAGAATCAAGGGATTCTATTCCAACCTGATTGAGAACCGACAGATGATTAGCCGTGCTATGACAGAGCATAGGACCATTTTCACTGAGAGGATGGGATGTAGCCATTAACAACGGTGATGCCCTACATACAGCTTGCCATGGAAAGGAGTAAGAAGGATTGGATGAATGTAATAAGAAAATAGAGATCCGAGAGGATTCTAGCATCTCCACACGCCTATCTGAAATCCCCACCATTAATTTACATAAGTATTACTATCTCTTTTTATTTTCTATTTATCATTAATTTTCGAAACCCATAACCATTTAATCTGCCTAACTGAGATTTACAAGGTGACCATAGCTTGCTTCATACCAACAATCTCTGTGGGATTGACCCTTACTCACGTAAGGTATTACTTGGATGACCCAGTACACTTGCTGGTTAAGTTGAACGGAGTTGTGAAAAGAAAGTGCTGAGTTAGTTTTTAGGCACATGCCAAAGAGCCATTATTGTTGATCACAATTTCGTCCACCAAAAAGCTAGCCTTGGCCAAAGTAGAATTCATGATGGCCCGATCCACAGTAACTTCGGATCGGTTGCTAGTAGGGATGATGGAGCATTGGATAAATTCCAACCATCCTCTAGCCACAGGTTTGAGGTCCAGTCTTCTTAGTTGAACCGGCTTGCCTTTGGAGTCTCTTTTCCATTGAGCTCCTTCCACACATATGTCCATAAGGACTTGGTCCAACCTTTGATTAAAGTTGACCCTTCTAGTGTAGGGGCGTGCATCTCCTTGCATTATGGGCAAGTTAAACGCCAACCTCACATTTTTCGGACTAAAATCTAAGTATTTCCCCCGAACCATTGTAAGATAATTCTTTGGCTTCGGGTTCTTACTTTGATCATGGTTCCTAGTGATCCATGCATTGGCATAGAACTCTTGAACCATTAAGATTTCGACTTGTTGGATGGGGTTGGTTAGAACTTCCCAACCTCTCCTTTGGATCTCATGTCGGATCTCCGGATACTCATTTTTCTTGAGCTTGAAAGGGACCTCGGGGATCACCTTCTTCTTGGCCACAACATCATAGAAGTGGTCTTGATGGGATTTGGAGATGAATCTTTCCATCTCCCATGACTCGGAAGTGGAAGCTTTTGTTTTCCCTTTCCCTTTTCTAGAGGTTTCTCCGGCCTTAGGTGCCATCAATGGTAATGGAAAAACAAAAAGCTTATGCTTTTACCACACCAAACTTAAAATATTGCTCGCCCTAGAGCAAGAGAAGAAAGAAAAGAAGAAGAAGAAGAGAAAATATAGAGGAGAGTGAGGGGGAGGTATATTCGTCCAAGGTGTAGAAGAAGGGGTTGTGTTGTATGAAAATTAAGGAGAATGGAGGGGTTTATATAGGGAGAGGAGAGGGAGTAGGTTCAGCCATTTAGGGTGGGTTTGGGTGGGAAAGAATTTTTGAATTTTGAAGGTAGGTGGGGTTTATGGGGAAGAGTGGATGGATGTGAGTGGTGAAGGGGGTAATTGGGAAGAGAGATTGAGGTGATTGGAGAAGGGTTTTGGGGAAAGTGTGTTATAGGATTATTAGGAGGTAGGGTGAGAATATGGTAGGTGGGGATCCTAAGATGATCCTGTGGGGTCCACAGATCCAGAGGTGTCAAGGATTTACATCCCTGCACCAATTAGGCACGTAAAATGCCTTTCCATGCAATTCTGGCGTTTAAACGCCGAAGTGATGCATGTTCTGGGCGTTCAACGCCCATGTGCAGCATGTTTATGGCGTTGAACGCCAGTTCCATGCTTGTTTTTGGTGTTCAGCGCCAGCTCTCCTCAGGGTGCATTCCTGGCATTTAAACGCCGGGATGTTGCTTGTTTCTGGCGTTCAACGCCAGATTCATGCTCTGTTCTGGCATTGAACGCCAGCCAGATATTCCTTACTGGCGTTTAAACACCAGTAAGTCCTTCCTCCAGGGTGTGATTTTTCTTCTGCTGCTTTTAATTTTAATATTTTTTTCGTGACTCCACATGATCATAAACCTAATAAAACATAAAAGAACAATAAAATAAAAATAAAATTAGATAAATAAAAATTGGGTTGCCTCCCAATAAGCACTTCTTTAATGTCAATAGCTTGACAGTGGGCTCTCATGGAGCCTCACAGGTGATCAAGTCAATGTTGTATAGTCCCAACACCAAACTTAGAGTTTGGTTGTGGGGATTCAACACCAAACTTAGAGTTTGGTTGTGGCCTCCCAACACCAAACTTAGAGTTTGACTGTGGGGGCTCTGTTTGACTCTGTACTGAGAGAAGCTCTGCATGCTTACTCTTCCTTGTTACAGAAGGATAGCTGTGTGCCTTAAACACAAGGTAGTCCCCATTCAATTGAAGGACTAATTCTCCTTTGTTAACATCTATCACAGCTTCTGCTGTGGCTAGGAAAGGTATTCCAAGGATGATGCATTCATCCTCCTCCTTCCTAGTGTCTAAGATTATGAAATCAGCAAGAATGTAAAGGCCTTTAACCTTTACTAACATGTCCTCTACTAATCCATAAGCTTGTCTTACTGACTTGTCTGCCAATTGTAATGAGAATAAGGCAGCCTGTACCTCAATGATCCCCAGCTTCTCCATTACAGAGAGTGGCATAAGATTTATGCCTGACCCTAGGTCACACAGA
>NC_029773.3:72724573-72725358 GCF_000817695.3 Arachis duranensis | reverse complement strand
GTCTCTATATGAGCCTCAGATTCCTTTGGATCCTCAATAGGAAACTCCTTCCTGCTTGAGAGACGTCCCATGAGATCTTTCTCATTGGGATTCGCATCCTCTCCCTCCTCCTTGCATTCGGCCATATTGATTATATCAATGGCCTTGCACTCTCTTTTTGGATTCTCTTCTGTATTGCTTGGGAGAGTACTAGGAGGAGTTTCAGTGATTTTCTTACTCAGCTGGCCTACTTGTGCCGTCAGATTTTTGATGGAGGATCCTATTTCATTCATGAAACTTAAAGTGGCCTTAGACAGATCAGAGACTAAATTTGCTAAGTTAGAGATATTCTGTTCATAATTCTCTGTCTGTTGCTGAGAAGATGATGGATAAGGCTTGATATTGTTGAGCCTATTTCTTCCACCATTATTAAAGCCTTGTTGAGGCTTTGTTGATCCTTCCATGAGAAATTTGGATGATTTCTCCATGATGAATTATAGGTGTTTCCATAAGGTTCACCCATGTAATTTACCTCTGCCATTGCAGGGTTCTCAGGATCATAAGCTTCTTCTTTAGAAGATGCCTCTTTAGTATTGTTGGATGCATTTTGCCATCCATTCATACTTTGAGAAATCATGTTAACTTGCTGAGTCAACACTTTGTTTTGAGCCAATATGGCATTCAGAGCATCAATTTCAAGAACTCCCTTCCTTTGAGGCGTTCCCATTATTCACGGAATTCTTCTTAGAAGTGTACATGAACTGGTTATTTGCAACCATGTCAATAAGTTCTTGAGCTTCTGCAGG
>NC_029773.3:72698539-72724399 GCF_000817695.3 Arachis duranensis | reverse complement strand
GCTTGTATCTTTCCCAAGCTTCATAGAGGGATTCACCATCTTTTTGCTTGAAGGTCTGAACATCCACTCTAAGCTTACTCAGTTTTTGAGGAGAAAAGAATTTATCCAAGAAGGCCGTGACCAGCTTATCCCAGGAGTCCAGGCTATCTTTATATTGTGAGTCCAACCATGTTCTTGCTTTGTCTCTTACAGCAAAAGGGAAAAGCATGAGCCTGTAGACTTCAGGATCTACTCCATTTGTCTTAACAGTCTCACAAATATGCAAGAACTCAGTTAAAAACTGGTAAGGATCTTCAGATGGAAGTCCATAAAACTTGCAGTTCTGTTGCATTAGAGCAACTAATTGAGGTTTCAGCTCAAAATTGTTTCTTCCAATGCAAGAATTGAGATGCTTCTTCCATCAAACTTGGACGTGGGTTTAGTAAAATCACCAAGCATCCTCCTTGCATTATTGTTGTTGGGTTTGGCTGCCATCTCCTTCTCTTGTTCGAAAATTTTAGAAAGGTTGCCTCTGGATTGTTGTAATTTAGCTTCTCTTAGTTTTCTCTTCAGAGTCCTTTCAGGTTCAGGATTAGCTTCAACAAGAGTGCTTTTTTCCTTGTTCCTGCTCATATGAAAGAGAAGAGAACAAGAAAAGAAGAGGAATCCTCTATGTCACAGTAAAGAGGATTCTTATTATTAGTAGAAGAAGAAAAGAATAAAGAAAGGAGAATCCAAACACAAGGGTAAGGATAGAGGCAGTGATTGGAGATGAAGAGAGGTGAAGAGAAGTGTTAGTAAATGAATAAATTAATAGAAGAAGATGAGAGAGAATTCGAAAATTAATTTTGAAAAGTAGTTAATGATTTTCGAAAATAAACGGGAAGATAGAATTAAAATTAAAATTTAAAACAATTAGTTAATTAAAAAGAATTTTTGAAAAAGGGATGAGATATTTTCAAAAAGTAGAGAGGGAAAAGTAGTTAGGTGGTTTTGAAAAAGATAAGAAACAAACAAAAAGTCAAATAGTTAGTTGAAAAAGATTTGAAAATCAAATTTGAAAAGATAAGAAGATAAGAAGTTAGAAAAGATATTTTAAAATCAAATTTTTTTTGAAAAAGATAAAATTTTGAAAAAGATATGATATAAAAGATAAGATAAGATAGATTTAATTTTTAAAGTTAAAATTAGTTACTTAACTAACAAGAAACTAAAAGATAAGATTCTAGAATTTAAAGATTGAACCTTTCTTAACAAGAAAGTAACAAACTTCAAAATTTTGAATCAATCACATTAATTGTTAGCATAATTTTTGAAAATAAAGATAAAATTAAGAAAAATATTTTTGAAAAAAATATTTTTAAATTTTCGAAAATCATGAGATAAAAATGAAAAAGATTTGATTTTTGAAAAAGTTTTGAAAAGATAGGATTTGTAAAATTGAAAATTTGACTTGACTTGTAAGAAACAACTAATTTTAAAAATTTTTGACTAAGTCAACTCAAATTTTCGAAAATTATGAGAAAATTAAGGAAAAGATATTTTTTATTTTTGAATTTTTAATTATGAGAGAGAAAAATACAAAAATAACCCAAAACATGAAAATTTTGGATCAAAACACATGATGCATGCAAGAACACTATGAATGTCAAGATGAACACCAAGAACACTTTGAAGATCATGATGAACATCAAGAACATATTTTTGAAAAATTTTTTATGAAAAGAAAACATGCAAGACACCAAACGTAGAAATCTTTAATGCATGGACACTATGAATGCAAAAATGCACATGAAAAACAACAAAAAACACACAACAAGAAAACATCAAGATCAAACAAGAAGATTTATCAAGAACAACTTGAAGATCATGAAGAACACCATGAATGCATGAATTTTTCGAAAAAAATTCAAGAATAATATGAATATGCAATTGACACCAAACTTAAAAATTGACTCTAGACTCAAACAAGAATCACAAAATATTTTTTATTTTTATGATTTTATTATTTTTTTGTATTTTTATTATTATTTTTTTTGAAAATATTCTTTAGAAAAATGAAAATAAAGAAAATTTTTGAAAACTTTTTTGAAAAGAAAACAAAAAGAAAATTACCTAATCTGAGCAACAAGATGAACCGTCAGTTGTCCATACTCGAACAATCCCCGGTAACGGCGCCAAAAACTTGGTGGACGAAATTGTGATCATCAACAATGGCTCCAAAGACTTGGTGCTCAAGATTTGGTGCTCTCAAACGTGAATCTCACTTTGTCACAACTCCGCACAACTAACCAACAAGTGTACTGGGTCGTCCAAGTAATACCTTACGTGAGTAAGGGTCGATCCCACAGAGATTGTTGGTATGAAGCAAGCTATGGTCATCTTGTAAATCCCAGTCAGGCGGATTCAACTGTATTAAGAAATTATAGTATACGCAAAGGAATAAAATAGTAAATAGTTACTCATATAATTCAATAGTGGGAATTTCAGATAGGTTCATGGAGATGCTGTGTTCCTTTTGAATCTCTGCTTTCCTACTGCTTTCATCCAATCCTTCTTACTCCTTTCCATGGCAAGCTGTATGTAGGGCATCACCGTTGTCAATGGCTACATCCTATCCTCTCAGTGAAAATGGTCCAAATGCTCTGTCACAGCACGGCTAATCATCTGTCGGTTCTCGATCATGTTGAAATAGAATCCCTTGATTCTTTTGCGTTTGTCATCACGCCTAGCAATTGCGAGTTTGAAGCTCGTCACAGTCATTCAATCCCGGAATCCTACTCAGAATACCACAGACAAGGTTAGACTTTCCGGATTCCCATGAATGCCACCATCAATTCTAGCTTATACCACGAAGATTCTGATTAAGGAATCCAAGAGATATGAGCCCGGTCTAAGGTAGAACGGAAGTGGTTGTCAGTCACGCGTTCATAGGTGAGAATGATGATGAGTGTCACGGATAATCACATTCATCATGTTGAAGTGCAATGAATATCTTAGAATAGGAATAAGTCGAATTGAATAGAAAATAGTAGTAATTGCATTGAAACTTGAGGTACAGCAGAGCTCCACACCCTTAATCTATGGTGTGCAGAAACTCCACCGTTGAAAATACACAAGTGATGAAGGTTCAGGCATGGCCGAATGGCCAGCCCCCAAAACGTGATCAATAGTCTCCTAAGATGAATAATAAAATAAAACTGAGACCCAAGATGTAACGTGGTCGAAAGACAACTAGTATAATAGTAAAATGTCTTATTTATATTAAACTAGCTACTAGGGTTTACAGAAGTAAGTAATTGATGCATAAATCCACTTTCGGGGCCCACTTGGTGTGTGCTTGGGCTGAGCTTGATCTATCCATGAGCTGAGGCTTCTCTTGGAGTTGAACGCCAAGTTGTAACTTGTTTTGGGCGTTCAACTCTGGTTCGTGACGTGTTTCTGGCGTTTGACTCCAGAATACAGCATGAAACTGGCGTTGAGCGCCAGTTTACATCATCTAATTGCGAATAAATTATAGACTATTATATATTGCTGGAAAGCTCTGGATGTCTACTTTCCAACGCTGTTGAGAGCGCGCCATTTGGAGTTCTGTAGCTCCAAAAAATCCATTTCGAGTGCAGGGAGGTCAGATTCCAACAACATCAGCAGTCCTTTGTCAGCCTCCTATCAGAGTTTTGCTCAGGTCCCTTAATTTCAGCCAGAAAATACCTGAAATCACAGAAAAACACACAAACTCATAGTAAAGTCCAGAAATGTGAATTTAGCATAAAAACTAATGAAAACATCCCTAAAAGTAACTAGATCATACTAAAAACTACCTAAAAACAATGCCAAAAAGTGTATAAATTATCCGCTCATCAATAAATAAAGCATAAAATGAAGATAGAGATACTTATGTAAATCATTAGTGGGAATTTCAGATAAGCGCATGAAGATGCTATGTTCCTTATGAATCTCTGCTTTCCTACAGCTTTCATCCAATCATTCTCACTTCTTTCTATGACAAGCTGTATGTATGGCATCACCGTTGTCAATGGCTACTTCCCATCCTCTCAGTGAAAATGGTCCAAATGCTCTTGTCACAGCACGGCTAATCATCTGTCGGTTCTCGATCATGTCGGAATAGAATCCATTGATTCTTTTGCGTCTGTTACTACGCCCAACAATCGCGAGTTTGAAGCTCGTCACAGTCATTCAATCCCTGAATCCTACTCGAAATACCACAGACAAGGTTTAGACTTTCCGGATTCTCAAGAATGGCCGCCAATAATTATAGCTTATACCACGAAGACTCTGATTAAGGAATCCAAGAGATACACGCTCGGTCTAAGGTAAAACGGAAGTTGTTGTCAAGCACGCGTTCATAGGGATGGATGATGATGAGTGTCATGGATCATCACATCTATCAGGTTGAAGTGCAACGAATATCTTAGAATAAGAATAAGCTGAATTGAATAGAAAATAGTAGTAATTGCATTAAAACTCGAGGTATAGCAGAGCTCCACACCCTTAATCTATGGTGTGTAGAAACTCCACCGTTGAAAATACATAAGTGATGGTCTAGGCATGGCCGAGAAGCCAGCCTCCAAAACGTGATCAATAGTCTCCTAAGATGAACAAATGATTAAAAATGAGACCAAATATGTCTAATACAATAGTAAAAAGTCCTATTTATACTAGACTAGCTACTAGGGTTTACAGAAATAAGTCTAAGTGCAGAAATCTACTTCCGGGGCCCACTTTGGTGTGTGCTTGGGCTGAGCCTTGAGATTTCACGTGTAGAGACTTCTTTTGGAGTTAAACGCCAAGTTGTAACGTGTTTTTGGCGTTTAACTCTGGTTTGTAACGTGTTTCTGGCGTTTTATTCCAGAATACAGCATGGAACTGGCATTGAATGCTAGTTTTCATCATTTAAACTCGAACAAAGTATGGACTATCATATATTGCTGGAAAGCTCTGGATGTCTACTTTCCAAAGCCGTTGAGAGCGTGCCATTTGAAGTTTTGTAGCTCCAGAAAATCCATTTTGAGTGCAGGGAGGTCAGAATCCAACAGCATCAGCAGTCCTTTGTCAGCCTCCTATTAGATTTTTGCTCAGGTCCCTCAATTTTAGCCAGAAAATACCTAAAATCACACAAAAACACACAAACTCATAGTAAAGTCCAGAAATGTAAATTTTGCATAAAACTAATAAAAACATCCCTAAAAGTAGCTAGATCCTACTAAAAACTACCTAAAAACAATGTCAAAAAGCGTATAAATTATCCGCTCATCATTTAGCTTGTTTATAAGCTTTGATTTTATCTGGAGGAAGTTCTAGGATTGCCTTCAGCTTTCCTCTATTATTATATGTTATATATGTGGAAGCTGTTACCATGCTGGGAACCTCTGGTTCTCACCCATGCAGATTTGTGGTTTTCAGATATAGGACGTGAGGCTTCTCGCTGAGAATGCTGGAGACTTCTGGATTAGCGAAGATCCTTTGTTCTCGGGACTCTGTTTTAATTTTATGATTTCTCTTAGATACTTTTATCTCCATTGAATAATACAAACTTTGATGACTCCTCTTATAGGAGATTTTGGAGAATAGGTTCTCAGGTTTTGTGTCCCTTTGAGTTTTCCTTGGGGTTTTCTATTTTATTTACTTGTATATATATGTTGCTATGCTCGGACCGGTTATCTTTGCATCCGGATTTGAGTTTTGATATTCCCGTTTTTGACACTCTTTTGTATATATATAATCTCACGTTAGTTTATCCTTGTTCGTTACGTCATCGATCGAAGTGTTGCACTTTTCGAGTTACAATTTTTGTTTTCCCCTTTTCCTTAAAAAGGCTCCTAGTTATAATCATTTTCCACAATACTATTAGTACTAAATTTTTATTTTAGAGGTCGTAATACCTTGGCATCTCTGAATTATGACTTAAGCATAAGACTCTGTATAGTAGGGTGTTACATTATGGTATCAGAGCAGTTCGTTCCTGTAGAGCCTGAGGGACGGACTGACTATGCTTCTATGCATTCTCTGTATGTGTGTTATGTGCTATTAGTATATCTGCTTGATATAATTGGCATAAACGTTCATGAGCATGCATTTGGGACTTTGAAACACTAAACTCATGATATTGAGACTGATCAACTTAATATCGATTGTTTGGTGTGTATAGGAACCAGATGGCGCCTTGTGGATGTGGTAGAGGCCGTGGGAGAGGTCGTACTAATGCTCGTGTGCCGGAGATTAACCCTAATGACCCGGTGAACTTTATGACTGCGTTGGAGAACATGGCTGCTGCTATGCAAGCCACTGCTGAGGCTCTTGGTCAACAGATGAACAACCATGGTAATGACGGAGGTGGAGTTTAGGGCCTGATGACACTGGCAAACTTTTTGAAGGTTAATCCACCTAAGTCCAAGGGAACTACTAGCCCGATTGAAGCCGATACATGGTTTCAGGCTATAGAAGGAGCACTACGAGCGCAGGTGGTGCCTGAAGGACAGCGTGTTGAGTTTGCTACCTATTTGCTCACTGGTGAAGTGTCGCATTGGTGGCAAGGTATCCGACGTCTTCTGCAGCAGGGTGATGACTATATCACCTGGGATGTCTTCTGAGAGGAGTTCTATAAGAAGTACTTTCTGACTTCTGCTAAGACGGCTAAGGAACTTGAGTTACTACAGCTGAAGCAGGGTACTATGTCCGTATCTGAGTATACTGACAAGTTTGAGGAATTGTTCAGGTTCTCCCGTATGTGTTAGGGGACTCCGGGAGACTACGAGGAGTGGAAGTGCGTTAAGTATGAAGGAGAACTTTGGAGTGATATCTTCAGCTTAGTGGGACCAATGGAGATCAGAACTTTCTCCAAGTTGGTGAACAAGTGTACAGTTGCTAAAGAGTGCGTGAAGAAGGCAGTTGCTGAGAGAGGGAGTCACAAGGGATCATTCCCACAGAACCGAGGGAAGAGCTTTGCACCTAGAGGTCCGCCTTTCAAGAGGGGAGGTTCTTTTAGGAGGCCCAACAACAACAACTCCCAAGGGAAAAGGTTTGGGAAGCAGCCTCAGAATGATCAAGCTTGTACTAGGTGTGGAAGTCACCATCCGGGAGCACCATGTAAGGCCGGATGGGGTTTGTGCTACAATTGTGGAAAGGCGGGGCATAAAGCCGCAAATTATACGGAGAAGCAGAAACAAGGTGCTAGGAAAGCACAACAGACTGGTTGGGGATTCACCACCTCAGCTATAGGTGCCGAGGGGTCCGAGACACTCATTCGAGGTAATTGTGTAATGGCTGGTCAAACTTTAAATGCTTTATTTGATTCGAGAGCATCGGATTCATTCATTGCATTTGAGAAAGCCCATGAGTTAGGATTGAAGATCGTAACCTTAGGTTATGACCTAAAAGTGTATAATGCTACCCATGAAGCCATGGTAACTAGGCTAGGATGCCCGAAAGTTTCGTTTAGGTTCAAGCAGCGTGATTTTGTCCATAATTTAATCTGCTTGCCGATGATCGGTCTTGACCTTATCTTGGGATTGGACTGGTTATCTGAGAACCGTGTCCTGCTTGATTGTTCTACAAAGTCGATGTACTTTATGCCAAAAGATACAGAAGGGCCGGTCGTGGTGAATAATTATTACTTGAATTCGATGATGGTGAACTATTCCAGAATCGAATATCAGGGTATCCTGTTGTTAACCGCGGGTGTTTTGGGTGATGATCAAAGGTTGGAACAAATTCCGGTAGTGTGTGAGTTTTCGGAGGTGTTTCCCGATGACATTGATGAATTTCTACCTAACCGAGAGGTCGAGTTTGCTATTGAATTGGTGCCTCAAGTGCTCCTTATAGAATGTCACCGTTAGAGATGGCCGAGCTAAAGTCTCAGTTAGAGGATTTATTGGGTAAGAACTTTATCTGACCGAGTGTTTCCCCGTGGGGTGCTCCAGTGTTACTGGTAAAGAATAAAGATGGGAGTATGCGGCTCTGTGTGGATTACAGGCAGCTGAACAAGGTCACAATAAAGAATAAGTACCCGTTGCCGAGGATTAATGATCTCATGGATCAGTTACAAGGAGCTGGAGTTTTCTCCAAGATCGATTTGCGATCCGGTTATCACCAGATAAGGGTGAGGGGTGAGGATATCCCTAAGACCTCTTTCAGGACTCGTTATGGTCATTACGAGTACACTGTAATGTCTTTTGGGTTGACAAACGCTCCTGCAGTTTTCATGGATTATATGAACAGAGTGTTCCGTCCATTTCTGGATAAATTCGTTGTTGTCTTCATTGACGATATATTGATTTACTCCAAGACTGAAGAAGAGCATGCGGAACACTTGAGGACCGTGTTGCAGATTCTAAAGGAGAAGAAACTCTATACGAAACTGTCTAAGTGTGAGTTTTGGAAGAGTAAGGTGAAGTTTTTGGGTCACGTGGTGAGTAAGAAGGGAAAAGCCGTAGATCCAACTAAGGTGGAGGCTGTGATGGATTGGAAGCAACCAACCACCGTAATGGAGATAAAGAGTTTTCTGGGCTTAACTGGCTATTACCGAAGGTTCATCAAAGGCTTTTTGCAATTAGCTTTGCCTTTGACAAAGTTAACCCGCAAAGACACTCCGTTTGTTTGGACTCCCGAGTGCGAGGAGAGCTTTCAGGCATTGAAGAAAAAGTTGACCACTGCACCTGTATTAGTGTTACCTGAGTTGAACGAGCCTTTTGAGGTGTACTGTGATGCCTCATTAAAGGGTCTAGGGTGCGTGCTGATGCAGCATCATAATGTGGTGGCGTATGCCTCACGCCAGTTGAGACCTCATGAAGTTAGTTACCCTACGCACGATTTGGAACTCGCTGCGGTTGTGCTTGCCTTGAAGGTGTGGAGGCATTATCTCTATGGGGTTAAGTTCCAAGTCTTCTCCGATCACAAAAGCTTGAAATATCTCTTTGATAAAAAAGAGCTTAATATGAGGCAAAGGAGGTGGATGGAATTATTGAAGGACTACGACTTTGAGTTGAATTACCATCCGGGAAAGGCGAATGTAGTGGCGGATGCATTGAGTCAGAAGTCATTATATGCGACTTGGATGATGCTTCAAGAGGAGAAATTGCTCAAGGGATTCGAGAGTCTGAAAATTAGTGCTCGAGAAGTATCTGGAACTTTGTGTTTGAGCCGATTAGAAATCTCAAGTGACTTTAAGTCCGAACTCCTAAAGGCTCATGAAAATGATAAAGCGTTATGGAAGGTGTTACCGGCTATTGAGCAAGAAAAATAGTGGAGAGTGTCGAAAGAAAAAGATGGGTTATGAAGATTCAAAGATAGGATTATTGTGCCGGATGTTGGCACTTTGAGGTAAGATATCTTAAATGAGGCACACAAAAGCGGACTTTCCATTCACCCGGGAAGTACTAAGATGTACCATGATTTAAAGGCGGTGTTTTGGTAGCCGGGTATGAAGAATGATGTGGCAGAATATGTTTCAAAGTGCTTAACTTGTCAAAAGGTGAAGATTGAACATCAAAGACCTTCCAGGATGTTACAACCTTTAGAGGTTCCGCAATGGAAGTGGAAAAGTATTGCAATGGACTTTGTGTCAGGATTGCCAAGGACTAGGGCTGGTTTTGATGCTATCTGGGTGATTGTGGACCGACTGACGAAGTCAGCTCACTTTCTACCCATTCGGATGACTTACACCCTTGAGGAGCTAGCACGGTTATACATAAAGGAGATTGTGAGACTTCATGGTGTACCTGCTACTATAATCTCTGATAGAGATCCTCGTTTCACTTCGAGGTTCTGGGGTGCATTTCAGAAAGCTTTTGGAACCCGATTAAGCTTGAGTACAGCTTACCATCCTCAAACAGATGGTCAATCTGAGAGGACGATCCAAACACTAGAGGATATGTCGAGAGCTTGTGCTTTGGACCAATCGGCGAGTTGGGATCGGTATATGCCGTTAGTGGAGTTTGCATACAATAATAGTTACCATGCGAGCATCAGAATGGCTCCATATGAGGCCTTGTATGGGAGGAAATGTCAATCTCCGCTATGTTGGTATGAAGCTGGAGAGAAAGGCTTGTTGGGGCCGGAGATGATAGGTGAGACCACTGAACAAGTCAAAAATCCGAGATAGGATGCTTACGGCGCAGAGTCGTCAGAAGAGTTACGCCGATCAGAGGCGGAAACCCTTGGAATTTGAGAAAGGAGACCATGTTTTCCTTAAGGTTGCTCCAACAACAGGAGTAGGTAGGGCAATTAAAGTGAAGAAGTTGAATCCTCGATACATTGGTCCATTTCAGATCCTGGAGAGGATTAGACTGGTGGCGTATCAGATGGCTCTACCACCTCATCTTTCGAACCTGCACGACGTATTTCACGTGTCGTAGCTTCAGAAGTACACTCCTGATACTAGCCATGTGTTGGAACCTGAATCAGTTCAGTTAAGAGAAGATTTGACGCTTCCAGTGGCTCTAGTTAAAATTGATGATACTAGTATCAAACGGTTATGTGGAAAAGAGGTTTCATTAGTCAAAGTGGCTTGGAGTCGAGGCGGTGTTGAGGAACACACTTGGGAACTTGAGTCGGAGATGCGAACGGATTATCCGCACTTATTCTCAGGTAATTGAATTTGAATTTTGTGGGCAAAATTCCCAATTAGGTGGGTAGAATGTAAAACCCGGTTAATTAATGGCTAATTAACCCATAAATGAGGATTTATTCTAGAAAGCCAAAAATGTGATTTTTATGGCTTAATATGATAGAGGAGATTGAGACGAGAATTTCGATATCAATTTTATAGAAATCGGACCAGGATTGAACTGAACAGGCCAAACCGGGCCAACCGGACCCAAAGTGGGTCCTTGGCCCAACATAAATGACACGGCGAAAATTGGCGAGTTAAGAATTATTAATAAGGACACATTGCAAGTACAGTCCTTAACCAGCCGAAAATCTGCTTATCAATTTAAAAAGGGGTTGTCACAATGTTGAAAATTAAAATACTGGGAGTACGAATACCAGGTCGTCTCCCAACGAGTTGCAAGGAGATGTGCTATTTCATCAATTGGGTGTTTTAAAAAATGGTTGAGTTGATAAATAGAGATTTAAATTAGAGAATTTAATTAATTCTAAATAAAAGCCTTGACTGGGGATAGATTAGTTGGAAGCCCTATTCTTGTTGAAATACTCTCAAGATTAATTAATAATTGGAAGTTACTCTGCTTAGTTAACCCTTACTAGGTAAAGGAAAGTCAAGCAAGTTAGAAATTGGTTTCTAGTCATAAGTCCTAATCCTCTCCCTTGGGATGGATTAGAGTTAATGATTAGAGGGTGATTCAACAATAAACCCAATTATAATTTCTCTCTTCAGTAGTTTAACTCAAGGGTTCCTTTCGATCATCCCCAATCAAGTCATGGAACTACTCACTCATCATAATTATAAAATTCACAGAGTTAATGGTGAAAATAAAAGAAGACGTGATAAACAATAATAAAAGGATTAATTGAAAATAAAAATAGTCTATATTAATAACTTGTAAGAATAAGCCAAAGTCAACTCTAGAAGGATTAAAAGTATGGAAGAATAAATATAAAAAGTAAATAACAAAATAAGATGACTAGTACCGGAGGTAGACTCTTCTCAAAAGCTAAAGCCAAAATCTTCTCAAAAATCCTAATTATGAATGTCAAGTGATAAAAACCTAGGGGAGGAGTGAATCCAGATCTAAAACTAAAAATTATGCAGAATGAATTGTTGTCTCTTGTTTCTGCATGTTCCCTGACTCTAGTCTGTAATTCCGGGCCAAAAACTGGGTTGAAATCCGGCCCAGAAACTCTGCCAGCAACTTTTGAAATTCTACAGATCGTGCACGTCACGCGGGTGCGTCATTCACGTGGACGCGTCATTCGGCACTTTTCTTTTCCATGCGGGCGCGTCGTCCATGCCTCCGTGTCGCTTCTGCTTTTCCAATCCGCGCGTCCACGTCACTCATGCGGCCGCGTCACTGCGAATTCCTTTCTTCCGCGCGGTCGCGTCGCTGACGCATACGCGTCACTTTTCGCTGGTCATCTCCTCAATTTCTTGTATTCCTTCCATTTTTGCAAGCTTCCTTCCCAATCTCACACTCATTCATGCCCTATAAAGCCTGAAACACTTAACACACAGATCACAGCATCGAATGGATTAAAGGGGGATTAAAATACCTAATTAAAGGTCCCCAGGAAGTAAGTTTTCAATCATGTAATAATTTTAGGAAGGAAATATAAATGCATGCTAATTATATGAATAAGTGTGTAAAGACCATGATAAAACCACACAATTAAACACATTGTAAACCATAAAATAGTGGTTTATCAATAACTAAACCCTAAAACACTCATTTCAGCACTCTCTCTCCTCACAACACACTCAAACACGCTGAAATGGAGTAAGGGAGGGGAAGAACACTCTCTCAAACTTCTATCTCTCACTTGATCTTCAAACCACCATAATTTTTGATCGAGAGCTCCGATTGCCGCACCGTATGTGGCCACGCATTCACTGTGGAGAGCTTTACAAAACCCATACAATCAATCTTGGGGTAAGCCACGTTTTGCTCTTTGGATTTCCAGCCTTGTTTTCGAGTTTCATGAGCAAAAATATTGAGATTTTAGGCTCTTTGATGTTAGAGGACCCAACTCTTTTGAAGGGGAAGATTAATCTTTTCTCCTTGGATTCTGGGTGTGGTAAGATTCTCAACCCTAGTATAATTTGTCGTTCTATGATGTTTAGGTATTGAGATGTTGTGTATGGTTATGATGATTGTGGCTTAGGTTATGTATATGTGAATATTGGGGCTTGATTGAGACCTTGGAAAGTTTGAAAAGATATTTTTGGTGGTAAAAATCTGTTCTTGGAGGTGTTGAGACCTAGAGGGCTTGTGGACAAGTGGTTTGGAAGTGCTCCGGTTGAGCTTGGGAAATCGGCTAAGGTATGGTCTCGGTTTCTCGTATCTAATATGTAATGTGGTAGGAAATACTTAGGCTAGATGCCCTAAGATAGGCATTGAATTATTGATATTGTTGAATAGTTGAGATATATGATGTGGTCATATATGTGATGATGATTATTGATGCCTTGATGGTATGATGTATGAGAAATATGCATGTTGTGATATATACTTGATGAGTAATTGAGGTTAAATTGTGGGTGACACCATGTTGATGGTGAGTATGATATTGAGTATGTGTAATGATGGTTAATTGGAAGTGGTATCATTGGAAATTGGGATGAGAAAGTATATATGACATGTTTCTGTGTTGTCTTTTAGCCATTTGATTGAGAAGTGTTAAATTAGTGGGATGATATTTTGCGAATTATGGTGAAGTGTTGATGTGTGAGTTGAGGAGGCTTGATGTTGATTTTGGTACATTTTGATTGATTTCAAAAAGGGTTGAAATTGGCATGTTTTGGTTGATTTTGAAAAGAGTTGAAAATGGCTTGTTTTGAAAATGGCACATTGTGGTTTTATATGAAAACATGGTTTTTTGGGCATATTTTGACAGGATATAACTTGGACTACGGATCCCTATTTTGTACCAAACTTGTTTAGAAATGAAATTGGATCCGGGATGTCCATGCCGTTGGAAGAACGAGCGGAAAATAATTTAAAATGAGAAAGTTATGTCCGTCAGAAGATTGGGGGTTGAATCTGTAAATTCTGCAGCTTTTAACTTAGAAAATTTTTAGCAGAATGACCCTCCGCGCGTGGCGCAATTGGCGCGTACACGCCATTTTTCAAAAAGGCACCATCCACATGGGTGCGTGGCATGCGCGTGCGCGTCGATGTGATGCACCCAATGCCCAGCCATTTTCCCGAGAGTTGTGCCAGAGTTGTGCCAGATTTGTGCCTGGGGCACAAACGCACCCACGCGTATGCGTGGCTGACGCGTAAGCGTCGTTTGGCTATTTTTCAATTCACGCGTCTGCGTGTATGACGTTTGCGCATCGATGAGCTTTGTGGCCATCCACGCGCGCGTGGAGTACACGTACGCGTGGCCCTGTTTTCATCCCAAAGTTGATTTTTTAGTTTTAAAAACCAAATTTCATACTGTTAAGCCTCCGATCTCACCACTTGTGTCTTAAATCATTATGATATGCCTAGCAATGAGGAAAGGAGCTAGTGAATATGGTAACTTGCGAGTGAAGCAAGGGAAAAATGAATGATCAATGAGGATCAATGATGATTATGTGAGATGTGGAGGATGGCGGTGGAAGTGCTTGTTATGCCTTGGGCCGAAGGGCCGTAATTGTTAATGAATTGGCTGGTTATGGATTTAACCGTGAGCCGGAAGGCTGGATTATTGCCGTGTTACGGCGGAGCCATGATTATGGCTAAGTATAAATGCATATATGTTGTTAAATGAATTGTGAATGTTTGCACTTTCACTATCGGAGATGAGAGTTTCCATGGGAGGAACAGTGGCTAGCCACCACGTGCTCTAAGTTGAGACTCGAAGCTCTTTTGACCCTATGTCGTCAGGGTGGCCGGGCACTGTGAAAGCCCCGGATGAGCTCACCCCCATAAATATTCACCAGTGAGGGTGATGGATATGGATCATGATTATGATCAAACTTATATTGAGTATAACTCAAGTTGGGGAGACACAACAGAGGGACAGTCCAATGG
This sequence comes from Arachis duranensis, assembly GCF_000817695.3. Lineage (NCBI taxonomy): Eukaryota > Viridiplantae > Streptophyta > Magnoliopsida > Fabales > Fabaceae > Arachis > Arachis duranensis. The sequence goes on along the minus strand of NC_029773.3, from coordinate 72,709,766 downwards.
TTAGCTACCAGGACTTGTCGGATTGGCTCTATAACTGACAGTTGATATCATCAGCCATTAGGGACAGGAATTCATCATATGCATACTATGTGAATTGATTGAGACTGCCTATTTGACTGCATATTACTTGCTATTTGTCTAAATGCCTTATTTGTTCCTATTTGTATATCTCTTGTTTGATATAACTGTGTTTGCTATATTATATTCCTGTTGGTGGTTGGGAGGTCTGAAGGAATTGGAAAGGGAAGTATTAGTTAGACTGAAGGATCTTTAGTCAGATGCCCTTTATGGTTAGGCTTGTTTATAAGCTTTGATTTTATCTGAAGGAAGTTCTAGGATTGCCTTCGGCTTTCCTCTATTATTATATGTTATATATGTGGAAGTTGTTACCATGCTGGGAACCTTTGGTTCTCACCCATACAGATTTTGTGATTTTCAGATGCAGGACGTGAGGCTTCTCACTGAAACATGCTGGAGACTTCTGGATTAGCGAAGATCCTTTGTTCTCGGGACTCTGTTTTGATTTTATGATTTCTCTTAGATACTTTTATCTCCATTGAATAATACAAACTGTGATGACTCCTCTTATAGGAGATTTTGGAGAATAGGTTCTCAATTTTTGTGTCCCTTTGGATTTTCCTTGGGGTTTCCTATTTTATTTACTTGTATATATATGTTGCTATACTCGGACCGGTTATCTTCGCATCCGGATTTGAGTTTTGATATTCCCGTTTTTGACACTCTTTTGTATATATATAATCTCGCGTTGTTTTATCCTTGTTTGTTACGTCATCGATCGAAGTGTTGCGCTTTTCGAGTTACGATTTTTGTTTACCCCTTTTTCTTAAAAAGGCTCCTAGTTATAATCATTTTCCACAATACTATTAGTACTAAATTTTTATTTTAGAGGTCGTAATACCTTGGCATCTCTGAATTATGACTTCAGCATAAGACTCTGTATGGTAGGGTGTTACAGCAATCAAACACATAGAAAATACATATGATGAATGCCTGTCCTATTAGCCGTGATATCACATTGTTGGTTCTAATGTCAATCCGACACATTCCTATGCGAATGTCGCTTTCAGTCATGTTTATAAATGGGAACCCCCTAGGATATATTGTGCGGCTCACTTTTTCTGAGATATAGTGCTCGGCCACTCTTATGACCGAAAGTATGTGAGCATGAATTCTACCACATCCCTCACACCTCAACATAAGAAGGACGAACCCCACGCCTTATGCCTACTACTCATCATAAGCGGGATGAACCCGGCCTTATACCTACATTCATCAATATTATTCAAAAATAGTTTACTGATTCATAGTAAAAATCTCTCGGCTTATTCTGAGTCTCATCATGCTTGGCATTCATGCATCAATGTTCTCAATCCCAAAATAAGATCATCATCACATCATGTGTCCTCCATTCAATATCAAAAAACTCTCCACCAACTCACTCAGACTAATTCATCCAGAATTCATACTACGCCTAAGTTTCCGTCTTCTAAGATTTAACTATCTGTATCTAATTTAAGCCGTCTAACTCTTTCTCATTAGTCTCAAGTGTCAATTACTAGTTAGCAATCTTAAACAATAGTTAAAGGAGTTTGGAAGACTAGAGAATTCTTGGAAAGTGAAGAAATCAAATTTTCAGCAAAATAGGAGTCCCGCGTACACATGCCTTGAAATTTGGGTGTCCGCTTAAGCATGCAGTGCCAGCGTACGCATCCAAGTAAAATCGGACCATGCTGCATACGCGTTCATGCATCGCGTACGCGGAAGTGCTGGACAAAAGCCATTACCTGTGTACGCGTGAGTGTGCCGCATACGCGAGCCTTAGTAGACTTGGAAAATTTTTAAACCTGTAGAATTTCAGATTTTTGCACCGAACTTACGATGTTCATAACTTCCTCTACAAAACTTCATTTTTCTCAAACTTTATATCATTTTAAAGTTATTATGATCATCTTCAATTTAATATAAAATTCAATCAATCTTAAAAACCGAGGCTCAAGTTATAATCTGCCAAAATTCATCAAAAATAGATTTTTTTACCAAAAGTGACGATTCTCTAGTTTTTCCAAAACTTCTAAAACCAAACCCACTCAAAACATACTCAAACATCATACCAAGCATTTCTCAACTACCCCTCATTTATCTGCTATCAAATACTATTCAATTTCACAATTTTCCTTAGATTTCCTATCAATATTATCACCATGAAACCTCTTTACTACTAATTAAATTCATCAAAATCATTCTTTTCTAATTCAATCATCATCAAACTCACCACCACCTCTAATCTTTGTCAACATCAACCACACAATCAATACTCATCATCATTATCAATATTCATCATCATAATTCATCAAGTAATCACAAACATCAATAATCATCATACACCATCAACAATTCACACTTATCCTAAGGTCCACTGGCCTATGTTTCACGAAACATTACATATTACATAGAGAAAACCAAAATCATACCTTGGCCGATTCTCAATATGCACAAAAGTCACCAATTGATCACAACCAAACTCAACCAAGCCACCAACTCAACTCCAATTACTTCCAATATCATAATTATCAAGCTATACACAATTAATTCATAAAAATCAATACCTAGGATTCCTAAATATATAATTCATAAGGTTAAGAATAAGCTTACCTTACCTAACATTGATTGGGATAAAACCCAATACAAATCAAGTACTAGAGTGTACCTTAACACCCAAAATCACTCAACAACTATAGCCAAATTTTCAAAATTCTTAAGGATTGAGAACTGGGTAGGGATTTTCGAAAAGCTTACCACAATACCTAGCTAGAAGAGACGAGGTCGACAAGAGCTTCACGTAGCAGCAAACGACACGTAAATCAGAACACCGTAGCTCAAGATATGATCAAATGAAGGTGATTGTGAATAGTGTTTTGAAACCCTCACCTCTCTTTATTTATGATGGGCTTGGGCCCAACTTGGACCCGATTCAAAGTGAGAGATTTCATGAAGAAACAAAGGAGAAGGAGACATTATTGTGTGTTTATGCACACCTTCTTGTCATATCCACAAGTGAAGATTCTGCCAGTGTGCGTAAGCACACAACCTGTGCGTACGCACAAGTCCTAACGCATGACTCAATTAAAGTCATGTGGCTTGAAATCTTGATTATTTGTTGCCTAGTACTCATGCCACCCAAATCCATGTACATGTCGTTGTTCTTGTTTGTACTATTCTTGAGGGAAAGAAGATAGCCTTCTTACCACTTATCAAGGAGTCTATGTAGAAGGTGATCCAAAAGCAGAAATTCAATATTCCCTTCTCTTTACTAGTCATGAGATTAGCCACGGTAGCCAGACTAGAGAGAAGGCCAACCGACATTATGTTCAGAATCCAGAGCGATCACCAGTTTCTTCTATTTGGGAGTGGGATAAGTCAGCCAAGAAGAGAAAGACTTCAGAGACATCATCATCATCAGTACCACCACCATCATCAACACCTACACCTTCCAACCGACCTCTTTATGGGATGGTCCAGGAGCTCCTGCATGAAATCTTCCATAATGAGTGATGCAATGTGCGACAATTCTAGCCGATAGCGGCAAAGCTTGAGGATGGAGATCTTGACCTGACCCCTGCGAATTCACCCAAGCTGGTGGAGGAGGAGAATGCCAAGGATATAGACATTGAGTCGACTTTGGACATGGTGGTGTACTAGTAACCCAAGCCCCCGCATCCGCCAGCTGAAGGTGGAAAACCTCAGAATCTATCTCCTCGGATTATCATCTATGCACGGTGAACCGTGCAATGCTTAAGTGTGGGGGAGGATTTGCGACTCTTTTGGGCATAAATTTCTTTTTCTAAACACTTTGCACGCTATTTTGTTTTTAGTTATTATGTTTTCTTGTGGATATTTGTTTGTACTTTTGATTATTGCACTGCACTCTCTTATGTTGGTTGTACATATCTTTGTTTATTCCTAATTTCATTTCTAGTATTGCATTTTAATTTTTATCGGTATATATGCTATAGATAGTAATTGTGATTGGATGTTGTAAATAGTAAATAGTACCTAGTTCATATTTTTCCTAAATATTCATGATGATTTTTGGATATTGAAAATTAGAAAAAAGAGCTAGGAAATTTGAATTGTATCCAATACATCATACTTACATACATAGATAATAAATTTAGGGAAAACAACAAAAAATTTCAAAGAAAATATCTTTTTAGGACGTTCCATTGATTTGATTCAGAAAATTCTTTCTAAACTTGCTTGAATTGTTTTGTGGAACATAGAAACAAGCTAGAACAAGCAACCTTGTGAGTTGTTGAGCTTTTAATGTGGTTGCATAAATTAACCACAATCTTTATTCTTGTGTGCTTTGCTCCTTCTATGATTGTGATCTTAGATTTGCTTAATTTTTTATGTCCAATGTTTGATGTTTGAATGCATTTAGAATGATTGAGGCTATTGTTGCAATTAAAGCTCACTAACCCATATAGCCTCACCCTTGTATCAACCCTTGTGAACCATTTTTTAGCCTTATCAACCCCTCTTGTTCTTAATATTAGCACCTCACAACACTAAGCGAAAAATCATGAATGTCCTTGATTTACATCTTTGATTAGCTTAGGTTAAGGTGTGTGTATCATTTAAATGTGAGGGAATTTTGGGAAACATCGGTAGAGTATAAACAATTTATTTTGGATATTCATTGAAAATTTTGGAAAATGGGTGCACATTCATGTGTCAATTGCTTAAATCATATACATTTATCTTTTATGTATATATACGTATATTTTATTCCAAAAAAAGAAAAAAAAGAGAAAGAAAAGAAAAAAATGAAATGAAATGAAATGAGAAAAAATAACAAAAAGGGGACAAAGGTTACCTAAAATAAAAAATAAAATAAAAGTGAATAATGAATACATATGTAAATTAAATGGGAAAGAATGCATGAATGTATGGGAAAAAGAGAATAATGGGTAGTTAGATTGCATTATAGTGATTAGGTTGATACAGGTTAGGTGGATACTTAAGCTAATCAAAGATTCAATTTCTTAGTCTATTTGATCATATTCATCCTACCTTAACCCTAATCCATTACAACCTTAAGAAGTCTTCATGATACTTGCATACATGCATTAAATATTTATTGATTGTTAGATGAAGATCAAATCCTAGAAAGCATGATTAGAGGAAAATTGAGTGATTAAACCCTAAACATTGAGCAATTAGAGTTTATATACATCCATTGAGGGGTTCGATTGCTCAATTTTATGTCTCCACATCTCTTATTTTGTATCATCTTGCAAGTTGTTTCATTCTTTTGAGAACTTAAATCAATTCTTTGAATTGTGATTGCATTACAGTATTGCACTATTTCTTTATTTTAGCCCTATATGTCTATATGCTTGCTTGAAAATTTGTTTGCTTGTTTTGCCTAGTCAATAAAAAACTATAGTATAGATAGAGATAGCATCCATTAGTATAGTTGCATACATATAAGTAGTTTCATTCAATAAGTTGTTTGCCCTTTGATCCTTCTCCTTTGTGATTAGCATGAAGACATGCTATTGTTTAAGTGTGGGAGAATTGATGAGTCCATACTTAATGATAAATTTTGCCTTGAATTGAGTGGATTTTATCACATAAACTCACATTTATTCACTTGAATAGCATATATTTGTGATTTCTCTCTAAATTGCACCTAATTGTGAAAACATGTTTTTTTGTGCATTAATTAATCAATTTAATTCCACTTTTATTCCATTTGATTCTGTGATATATTTTATTGAGTGATTTCAAGTTTAATAGACAAGAATGTCTTGGGTGAAATGGAAGGAAAGTATGCAAAGTGAAAGATTTCATGAAGTAACAAAGGAAAAGAAGACACTACTGTGTGCGTACGCACACCTTCCTATGCGTACGCACAAATCCTGACGTGGGACTCAATTAAAAATTCATGTGGCTCGTAATTTTTGGGCTCGACTGGCCCAATCTTGGAGACTTTGAAGTTGAATTGGAAGCTCTATCAAAGGGACAACATTCCAAGACATGCACACATCAATTTTTAGTTATTTTTTAGTATGTTTTAGGTTAGATTTCTAGAGAGGGAGGCTCTCTCTTCTCTTTAGAATTTAGGGTTTTAGGGTTAGTTCTTTTCTTAGTTTAGAATTTGATTCTTTCCTTAATTTAGTTTCATTTACAATTTTTTTGTTCTAGCATCATAGTTCTTGTAGTTTTACTTGTTACTCTCTTTACTTTGTTACTTTTTTATTTATCAACACTTGTTAATTTTGGTTCCTCTTAATAAAATTTGATGTTTTATGTTCTTTTGATGTTTGTTTAAGTTATTGTTATTATTTTCTTGCATTTGGTAGTTTAGGTTTTACTATTTATACAATTTACTATGTTTTTCCTTTTATGCATGCCAAGTGTTTGGTAAAATACTTTTTTTAGTTTTAGTATAGTTTCTGACACTCTTGGCTTGGAAATGAGGACTTAGGTGACCTTGAGTCATTAATGTCCAATCTTGATTGTGACTAGGATTGTTAGTTGGTTTGGTTTCTACTAACGCTAGTCTTTCACTAAGTTAATTAGTAAGTTGGCTAGGATTTGTGGATTGAGATCAATTATGCCTATTTGACTTATTCTCGATATAGGGTTGACGAAATGGATTAATTCTTCACAATTGTCATATTTGTGTTCAATGACTAGGATAGAGAATCCTAACTCTCAACCCTTGCCAAGAGGTCTTTTAGCATTTGAATTCTCTTTCCTTTAATTAATTGTTTGGAGTTTAACTCTCAACTCAGGGATTCGAAGCTCTCTTGCAGCTTCCTCATATACCGCCTAACCAAGATGCATGTCAAAAGATAAAAGCAGATGTGATTAAGGGCAAGCTTCCATTGGATCCAGTGTTAAAGAAGATTGGTCGTCCCGAGGCATATTGGGAGTAAGTATGGGGGAAAATTCTGTCCCCATTAGAGTTGCTTGCTCAGATCTGACTCCTGAGGCGAGGATATGGTAGCAGATAATTGCTAATTATTTGTTTCCTGGCACTCACGCCACCCATATCTGTGTACGTGTTGCTGTTCTTGTTTGGGCTATTCTTGAGGGAAATAAGATAGCCGTCTTACCACTTATCAAGGAGTCTATATGGAAGGTGATCCAAAAGCAGAAATTCAATATTCCCTTCCCCTCACTGGTCATGAGATTAATTCCATTGTAGCCGGACTGGAGAGAAGGCCAACCGACATTATATTCAGAATCTCGAGAGATCACCGATTTTTTCCATTTGAGAGTGGGATGAGTTAGCCAAGAAGACAACTAAGAAGAGGAAGACTTTAGAGCCATCATCATCATCAGTACCACCACCATCATCAGCACCTACACCTTCTAGCTAACTTCTTTATGGGATGGTCCAAGAGCTCCTACAAGAAGTCAGCCATAATGAGCGCTACAATGTACGGCGATTCCAGTTGATAGCGGCAAAGCTTGAGGGTAGAGGTCCTGGCCTCAGATTCTCCCGAGCTGGTGGTGAAGGAGGATGTCGAGGATGTAGACATTGAGTCGACTTTGGACATGGTGGTGTACCAATAGCCCGATCCCCTGCATCCGCCAGTTGAACGTGGAGAGCCTTAGAATCTATCTCCTCGGATTATCACCTATGCACGGAGAACCGTGCAAAGCTTTAGTGTGGGGAGGATTTATGTCTCTTTAGGACATAAATTTATTTTTCTGAACACTTTGCACTCTATTTTGTTTTTAGTTATTATGTTTTTTGTGGATATTTGTTAGTACATTTGATTATTGTACTGCACTCTCTTATGTTGGTTGTATATATTTGTTTATTCCTAATTTCATTTCTAGCATTGCATTTTCATTTTGATCAGTATATATGCTATAGATAGTAATTGTGATTGGATGTTGTAAATAGTAGATAGTACCTAGTTCATGTTTTTCCTAAATGTTCATGATGATTTTTGGATATTGGAAATTAGGAAAAAGAGCTAAGAATTTTGAATTGCATCTAACACATCATACTTACACACATAGATAATAAATTTGGTGAAAACAACAAAAAATTTCCCAGAAAATATCTTTTTAGGACGTTCCATTGATTTGATTCGGAAAATTCTTTCTAAACTTGCTTGAATTGGTTTGTGGAACATAGAAATGAGCTAGAACAAGCAACCTTGTGAGTTGTTGAGCTTTTAATGTGGTTGCATAAATTAACACAGTCTTTATTCTTGTGTGCTTTGCTCCTTCTATGTTTGTGATCTTAGATTTGCTTAATTTTTTATGTCCAATATTTGATGTTTGAATGCATTTAGAATGATTGAGGCCATTGTTGCAATTAAAGCTCACTAACCCACGACCCCTCTTGTTCTTAATATTAGCACATCACAACACTAAGCGAAAAACCATGAATGTCCTTGATTTGCATCTTTGATTAGTTTAGGTTAAGGTGTGTGTATCATTTAAATGTGGGGTAATTTCGGGAAACATCGGTAGAGTATAAACAGTTTATTGTGGGTATTCATTGAAAATTTTGGAAAATGGGTGCACATTCATGTGTCAATTACTTAAATCATATGCATTTATCTTTTGTGTATATATACGTATATTTTATTCCAAAAAAAAATAAAAGAGAAAGAAAAGAAAAAAATGAAACGAAATGAGAAAAATAACAAAGAAAAGGGACAAAGGTTATCCCAAAGAAAAAAATAAAATAAAAGTGAATAATGAATGCATATGTAAATTGAATGGGAAAGAATGCATGAATGTGTGGGAAAAAAAGAATAATCGGTAGTTAGATTGTATTATAGTGATTAGGTTGATATAGGTTAAGTGGATACTTAAGCTAATCAAAGATTCAATTTCTTAGTCCAATTGACCATATTCATCCTACCTTAACCCTAACACCATTACAACCCTAAGAAGTCTTGATGATACTTGCATACATGCATTAAATATTTGTTGATTGTTAGATGAAGAGCAAATCCTAGAAAGCATGATTAGAGGTGAATTAAGTGATTAAATCCTAAACACTGAGTGATTAGAGTCTATATACATCCGATGAGGGGTTCGATTGCTCAATTCTATGTCCCCACATCTCTTATTTTGTATCATCATTCAAGTTGCTTCATTCTTTTGAGAACTTGAATCAATTCTTTAAATTGTGATTGCATTGCAGTAGTGCACTATTTCTTTATTTTAGCCCTATATATCTATATGCTTGCTTGAAATTTGTTTGCTTGTTTTGCCTAGTCAGTAGAAAACTATAGTATAGATAGAGATAGCATCCATTAGTCTAGTTGCATACATATAAGTAGTTTCATTCAATAAGTTGTTTGCCCTTTAATCCTTCTCCTTTGTGATTAGCATGAGGACATGCTATTATTTAAGTATGGGAGAATTGATGAGTCCATATTTGATGATAAATTTTGCTTGAATTGAGTAGATTTCATCACATAAACTCACATTTATTCACTTGAATAGCATACTTTTGTAATTTCTCTCAAAATTGCACCTAATTGTGAAAACATATTTTTTTGTACTTTAATTAATCAATTTAATTCTACTTTTATTCCATTCGATGCCGTGATATGTTTTATTGAGTGATTTCATGTTCAATAGGTAAGAATGGCTTGGGAGAAGTGGAAGGAAAGCATGCAAAGTGAGAGATTTCATGAAGAAACAAAGGGAAAAAAGACACTGCTTTGTGCGTACGCGCACCTTCCTATGCGTACGCATAAATCGTGACGCTTGACTCAATTAAAACATCACGTGCCTCGTAATTTTGTGGGCCTATTGGCCCAATTTAGGAGACTCTAAAGCTGAATTGGAAGCTCTATCAAAGGGATAACATTCCAAGACATACACACATCAATTTTTAGTTGTTTTTTAGTATGTTTTAGGTTACATTTCTAGAGAGGGGGGCTCTCTCTTCTCTCTAGAATTTAGGGTTTTAGGGTCAATTCTCTTTTTAGTTTAGAATTTAATTCTTGCCTTAATTTAGTTTCAATTACAATTTTTTTGTTCTAGCATCATAGTTCTTGTAGTTTTACTTGTTACGCTCTTTATTTTGTTACTTTCATATTTATGAACACTTGTTAATTTTGATTCCTTTTAATGCAATTTGATGTTTTATGTTTCTTTGATGTTTATTTGAGTTATTGTTATTATTTTCTTGCAACTGGTAGCTTAGGTTTTATTATTCATACAATTTACTATGTTTTTCCTTTTATACATGGCAAGTGTTTGATAAAATGCTTCTTTTAGTTTTATTATAGTTTCTCACACTCTTGACTGGGGAATAAGGACTTAGGTGACCTTGAGTCATTGATGTCCAATCTTAATTGTGACTAGGATTGTTAATTGGTTTGGTTTCCACTAACACTAGTCTTTCACTAAGTTAATTAGTGAGTTGGCTAGGATTTGTGGATTGGGATCAATTTTGCCTATTTGACTTATCCTCGATGTAGGATTGATGAAATGAGATTAATTCTTCACAATTGCCATGTTTGTAGTCAATGACTAGGATAGAGAATCTTAACTCTCAACCCTTACCAATAGGTCCTTTAGCATTTGAATTCCCTTTCTTTTAATTAAATTTTGGAGTTTAATTTCTTTCATGCTTCTTTACTTGTCATTTAATTTCTTGTTTATTGTGACCCAAAACTCCGATTTTTCTCATAGCCAATAATTGAGCACTTGATTGCAATTCCTAGGGAGAACAACTCGGGATTGACACTCCCAATTATTTTGGTTTGTATTGTGACAGCCTTTTAAAATTTGATTGAGGGTTAATTGTCAGTTTGGACTATGCTTGTGATGAGCGGATAATTTATACGCTTTTTGGCATTGTTTTTAGTATGTTTTTAGTATATTTTAGTTAGTTTTTAGTATATTTTTATTATTTTTTATTTAAAATTCACTTTTCTGGAATTTACTATGAGTTTGTGTGTTTTTCTGTGATTTCAGGTATTTTCTGGCTGAAATTGAGGGTCCTGAGCAAAAATCTGATTCAGAGACTGAAAAGGACTGCAGATGCTATTGGATTCTGACCTCCCTGCACTCAAAGTGGATTTTCTGGAGCTACAGAAGCCCAATTGACGCGCTCTCAATGGCGTTGGAAAGTAGACATCCTGGGCTTTCCAGCAATGTATAATAGTCCATACTTTGCCCGAGATTTGATAGCCCAAACCGGCGT
>NC_029773.3:72696540-72697707 GCF_000817695.3 Arachis duranensis | reverse complement strand
TTACAAGATAACCATAGCTTGCTTCAAGCCGATAATCTCCGTGGGATCGACCCTTACTCACGTAAGGTATTACTTGGACGACCCAGTGCACTTGCTGGTTAGTTGTGCGAGATTGCAAAGTGTGATTGCAATTTCGTGCACCAAGTTTTTGGCGCTGTTGCCGGGGATTGTTCGAGTTTGGACAACTGACGGCTTATCTTGTTGCTTAGATTAGGACTATTTTGTTTTCGTCGGTTTAGAGTCTTTTAATTGAGTCTAGTATCATATTTTAAGTTTGGTGTCAATTGCATGCTTTTGTTTTTCTTCTAATTTTCGAATTTGCATGTCTTTAGTCCCTTTTTGATCCGTAAAAATTCTAAGTTTGGTGTCCTCTTTGTGTTTTTCCTTTAAAATTTTCGAAAATTAGTGTTTGATTTTCTAAAAAATTTAAGTTTGGTGTCATATTGTTGTTTTTCTCTTTCCTCATTTCAAAAACCAAATCTTTTTCACAAAAATTCTTCAATCATATCTTTCTAATTGCTAATCTCAAAATCTTTTTAATTATCTAATTGATTCAGTTTCAAATTTGCTTTTATCTTATTTTCTTTTAATTTTCGAATTTTTGTTTTATTTTCCTTTTGTTTTATTTTATTTTTTTCGGTTAATTCAAAAAAAAATAATAAAATAAATATATTTTTATCTACTTGCAATCCATATCATTTCCCTTTCTCCATCATGGATCTAAGTGGAATTGAACAGTCCAGAAGGACTCTGGGGTCATATGCTAACCCCATTACAGCTGCATATGGGAGTAGCATCTGTACACCTCCCATCAAAGCAAGCAGCTTTGAGCTAAATCCTCAACTCATTATCATAGTGCAGCAAAATTGCCAGTATTCCGGTCTTCCACAGGAAGAGCCTACTGAGTTTCTGGCACAGTTCTTACAAATTGCTGACACAGTACGTGATAAAGAGGTGGATCAGGATGTCTACATACTATTACTGTTTTCATTTGCTGTAAAAGATCAAGCTAAGAGGTGGTTGAATAACCAACCTACAGCAAGCATAAAGACATGGAAACAGTTATCAGACAAATTCCTGAATCACTTTTACCCTCCAAAGAGGATGACACAGTTAAGGCTGGACATCCAAGGCTTTAAACAAGAGGATAATGAATCCATTTATAAT
>NC_029773.3:72695557-72696394 GCF_000817695.3 Arachis duranensis | reverse complement strand
CAGTTAGACATCTTCTACTATGGGCTTACAGAAAAAGCTCAGATGTCTTTAGACCACTCAGCTGGTGGATCTATACACATGAGGAAGACAATTGAAGAGGCTCAAGAGCTTATAGACACTGTTGCTAGAAATCAATATTTGTACTCTGGCAATGAGTTTTCTCCAAAAGAGGAAGTCATGACAGTAGCCACTGATCCTAATCCTCAAGAACAGATGATTGAGCTTAATCAACAATTACACCTGATGACAAAACAGTTAGCAGAATTTAAAGAGATGCTCCATGAAACTAAAACTGCTAACAAGAACATAGAACTGCAGTTGAATCAAGCAAAACAGCAGATATCTAAACAGATAGCAGAAGAATGTCAAGCAGTTCAACTAAGGAGTGGGAAGACATTGAATAACACTGCTCAAGGTAGCAAGAAGCCAAATAAGGAACAATTGACAGAGGATAACCAAACCACTGTTCAAAATCCCTCTGAGGACAGTAAGAGCCCAGAGAGGATTACTTTTGGCGTTCAAACACCAGAAAGGGAAGGAAAGCTGGCGTTAAACGCCCATTCCCTGCCCAGTTCTGGCGTTCAAACGCCAGAGAAGGGAGAGAAGTTGGCGTTAAACGCCCAATCTTCACCCAATTCTGGCGTTCAGACGCCAAGAGAGGATCAGACACCTGAAAGTGCTGACGGTAATCCCTCTAAAAAGGCTTCTTCAACCACTTCTGTAAGAAATAAACCTACAGCATCTAAGGTTGAAGAATATAAAGCCAAGATGCCTTATCCTCAGAAACTCCACCAAGCGGAACAGGATAAGCAATTTGCCCGCTTTGCAGACTATCTA
>NC_029773.3:72692438-72692935 GCF_000817695.3 Arachis duranensis | reverse complement strand
ATAAGATGGGTGTTGCTTCTGCAAGAGTTTGATATAGAAATAAGAGACAGAAAAGGGACAGAGAACCAGGTAGCTGATCATCTGTCCCGAATAGAACCAGTAGCTGGGGCGTCCCTCCCTTCTACTGAGATTTCAGAGACTTTCCCAGATGAGCAACTCTTTGCCATTCAGGAAGCTCCATGGTTTGCAGATATTGCAAACTATAAGGCTGTGAGGTTCATACCCCAGGAGTACAGCAGAGTGCAAAGAAAGAAATTAATTTCAGATGCCAAGTACTACCTATGGGATGAGCCATATCTCTTTAAGAGATGTGCAGACAGAATGATCCGCAGATATGTACCCAGAGAAGAAGCACAGAGGATCCTATGGCACTGCCATGGATCACAGTATGGAGGACATTTTGGAAGTGAGCGAACAGCCACTAAAGTCCTCCAATGCGGCTTCTACTGGCCTACTCTCTACAAAGATGCCCGAGAGTTTGTGCGTAACTGTGACAG
>NC_029773.3:72690548-72691482 GCF_000817695.3 Arachis duranensis | reverse complement strand
TTCTGACAAAAAGTTCATTGTTAATGGACAGAGGATCAAGCATTATCTTGAAAACAATTTTGAGCAGGGATGCTCAAAACTGAGGCTGGAATGATCCTCAATAAAGGTCCAGCTAAAGACAATAAAGAAGCACTTGCTGGGAGGCAACCCAGTCATTAGCAGGTTATATGTTTTGTTTCTACAGAGGCAAGTATCAAAAATGAAGGAATTCACAGAGTTACAGAAGGATTTGGTGCAAAAAGCAGAGAAACAGAGCTTACTGGCGAAAAAATGCCAGTAAGGGGCATTTTGGGCGTTAAACGCCAGAATGGGCACCATTCTGGGTGTTTAACGCCAGTAAAGGTGCCATTTTGGGTGTTAACGCCAGAATGGGCACCATTCTGGGCGTTTAACGCCAGGTGTGCAGCATCTTGGGCGTTTAGCAAAACGCCCAGTGATAAAGGGAATCCTGGCGTTTAACGCCAGCCAGGGCACCTGGCTGGGCGTTAAACGCCCACATTGGCTAACAATTGGGCGTTAAACGCCAGAATGGATACCATTCTTGGCGTTTAACGCCAGAAAGGTGTTAAACGCCAGAATGGATGCCATTCTAGGCGTTTAACGCCAGAAAGGTGGGGGACCAAGATTTTGCTTTCCAATCAAATTTTTTTTCAAACTTTCCTTTTTTGACCCATACTTTTCTACATGAACACATTTCAACCTTTCATCATTCACCTTCAAATCTTTAAAAATCAAAATCATTCTTCAAATCTCTCAAATCAATCCCAAATCTTGTTCAAAAACTCACCAATCTCTCAAAATCTCTTCACATCTTCTCAAATCTCCTTCCAATTTTTCGAAATCTCTTCCTCCCCCCTTATATATAGACGTTCGGCCTCACCATTCCCCCACACCATTCGAATTTGCTCTTCTCCTCTCTCTCCTCCTTCCTTTT
>NC_029773.3:72688295-72689483 GCF_000817695.3 Arachis duranensis | reverse complement strand
TGCAAGACAACTCTATCAAAAGGAGGGCGCAGGAGTTCCTCCCTGAATTTCCTGAAATTGGTTACTGGGCCAGCCTAGAAGCATCTATCACCAAGTTGCAAGAAACTATGAAGCAACTTAAGGAAGAACAGCAGAATCAGAACTGCATGCTCTGCAAATTGCTGAAGGAACAAGAGAAGCAGGGGCGTGAACTTCAAGAACTGAAACGCCAAAAATTCTCCCCTCAATTTGAGGGAGCATCCACTTCTCAAAATCAAGGTTGTTGAGTCCTAACTCTGTGAAAACCTCTATCATTAAGAGCCTATTTAAATTTTTGTTTTCTATTTTTTAGTTGAGATCTTATATCTATTTTTTAGTCTTGTTCTTAATTCATAATTAATAAAATTTAAAATTCATGTCTTAAAGCTATGAATGTCCTATGAATCCATCACCTTTCTTAAATGAAAAATGTTTTTATTACAAAAGAACAAGAAGTACAGGATTTCGAATTCATCTTTAAATCTAGCTTAATTATTTTGATGTGGTGACAATACATTTTGTTTTCTGAATGTATGCTTGAACAGTGCATATGTCTTTTGAATTTGTTATTTTGAGAATGTTAAAATTGTTTGCTCTTGAAAGAATGAGGAAAAAGAGAACTGTTATTGAGGAATTGTTGGCTCTTGAAAGAATGAGGTAAAAAGAGAACTGTTATTGAGGATCTGAAAAATCATCAAATTGATTCTTGAAGCAAGAAAAAGCAGTGATTCAAAAAAAACGAAAAAAAAGAAAGAAAAGAAAGAAATGAAGTTGTGATCCAAGGCAAAAAAGAGTGTGCTTAAGAACCCTGGACACCTCTAATTGGGGACTCTAGCAAAGCTGGGTCACAATCTGAAAAGGTTCACCCAAGTATGTTTCTGTGGCATGTATGTATCCGGTGGTAATACTGGAAGACAGAGTGCTTTGGGCCACAGCCAAGACTCATACACTAGCTATGTTCAAGAATCATTATACTTGACTAGGAGAATCAATAACACTATCTGAGTTCTGAGTTACTATAGATGCCAATCATTCTGAACTTCAAGGGATGAAGTGAGATGCCAAAACTGTTCGGAAGCAAAAAGCTACTAGTCCCGCTCATCTAATTGGAGCTAAGTTTCCTTGATATTTTGGAGTCTATAGTATATTCTCTTCTTTTTATCCTACTTT
>NC_029773.3:72679995-72687779 GCF_000817695.3 Arachis duranensis | reverse complement strand
AACCTTGTCTGTGGTATTCTGAGTAGGATTCAATGATTGAATGACTATGACGAGCTTCAAACTCCTGAGGGCGGGGCGTTAGTGACAGACGCAAAAGAATCACTGGATTCTATTCTGGCCTGATTGAGAACCGACAGATGGATAGCCGTGCCGTGACAGGGTGCGTTGAACATTTCCACTGAGAGGATGGGAGGTAGCCACTGACAACGGTGAAACCCTTGCATACAGCCTGCCATGGAAGGAGCCTTGCGTGTTTGAAGAAGAAGACAGTAGGAAAGCAGAGGTTCAGAAGACAGAGCATCTCCAAAACCTCAACCTATTCTCCATCACTGCAATTCAAGTACCTGTTTTATGTTCTTTTGCTTTTTACAATCAATCCTGATAATCTTTGATATCCTGACTAAGAGTTACAAGATAACCATAGCTTGCTTCAAGCCGACAATCTCCGTGGGATCGACCCTTACTCACGTAAGGTATTACTTGGACGACCCAGTGCACTTGCTGGTTAGTTGTGCGGGATTGCAAAGTGTGATTGCAATTTCGTGCACCAGCTTGCAATGAAGAGATTCTTTTATTGAAAAATTCTAAACTGACATAAATTTCTCACACCAGCCGCCTAGTCGTGTGATGGTCAAAGATCTTCTTGATCATAGCATCGTGAGTCTTCTCCCATATAAATTCTCTTGCACAAGAAGATAATCGAAATTAAATATGTAATTAAACAAAATTGAAGATAGAAACCAACTAAAGTTTGAACGTGTGAAGATTTTACCATCCACCTGTGAAACCATTTCTCTTTGGTCACAGCATGGATCTTCTTGTAGTTTGGCCATGGGTAAACTTAAGATTAGTAAACATAAATGTTGTTTAAGAATTTCAAAATAAATTGCATTTAATACCAATTAAAATAGTACTCACACGGTCAAACTATCAAGCCAAATCATCATTCGTACGCTCGGCGTGGTGCTATAGGGTATCTGGCTAGGATCATTGAGTGGATTCCAACACTGTGATTCCTTGTTGAATACATATGTAATAATTTGATCAACCCCCTCAACCAACTTAGGTTTTTTCCCCCTCTCCTTGTTGAGTATTATCCTTATCGTACATCCATATATGATGACTTGGAATCATTTTGCAAGAAACAACCTAGAATTCAACCAACAACACAACTTATCAAATTTTTTAGAAATTTTGGCAGAGTTTTTTCTGTATTTAAAATCTTCCACCAAATGTAATTTTTATTTTATCAAAACCCAAATATGTTTTTAAACAATTTTAACAATAATTTGGCAGAATTTTTCTTTAATTTAGAGACTTCTACCAAAACTTTTATCAATTTTCAAAGAGAAAATAGTTGCAGGCATAACTTAAAACAAATATGCATTCAATAAAATATCAAATCCTAGCCATTCTAATACGCAATCCCTTATTACTCTGCAATTTTTTACCAAGCAAGTGTTTCGAGAAGGCGCCATCAGGCAACCTTCTCTCACGTCCATCCTAAAACTCTATACTAAGAAAAGTAAATCCAGCATTAAACTTACAGTTAGAGAAAAAAATCATCCTGAATACTGCATGAACAACTCACGTATATATCTTAGGACGAACAATCTACGACTAAAGCTAAATGAAGATCAATCAAAAAGAAAATTCTAAAATAGAAATAAAGTTTGTAAATTATAAAAGTTATTAAATAAATAAATAAACAATAAAAAAATGTATGCATACTTTCTCAAATAGAATTAAGTAAATATTAAATATTAATATTTTAATTTAATCATAAATTCCTAATATGCTTTATTGTGTGAAACATATAAGACAACCTTAAAGAAAAAAGAAACTCAATTTTATATTTAAAAAAAAGTTTTACAAATTCTGCCATTTCTAAATCATACAACCAAAAGTAGAAAATTTAAAAAATTAAAATCAAACAAAAAATGACATTAGTAAACTGACTCAGGAAGCAACTTAAAGCAACTAAAACTCAATTTATTTAATTAAATAATTTAATTTAAAACTTATCTAATCTAATATTATTTAATTTTTAATTAGACTATAATAATCTAAAAAACAATACATTCAAACCCTAACCACACATGTCATAAAAAAATTAAGTAAAAAATTTAATGAAAGTTACAATAATACTTTAAATGAACAAAAATATTCTGTAAAAAAATTGAATAGAAATTTACCTCTGATGGTGATGGCGCAGTGGTGAATGGGGTAAGGAATAAACCTATTTTCAGTCACTTAGGGTCTAGAATTTTTATTTTTTTGCAAAAACTAAACAAAATGGAGAAATTGCTTACCTCTAGTGCAGTGAACCTCCGCGGTGTCGACGGCGGCGCAGTGGCAACTTCAACAGCAATGATATCGTGGTGGTGGGTGGAGACACGCAAGAGAGATATTTCGATACTCCCACAGCAGTGGCGACCACCTTCAACAATGCGCCAGCGACAAAGCGCAAGTTCCGGTGGCAACGGAGGAGGTTGTAGCAATCAAACATAGGAGAGGAGAGGGAGAGAAAAGAGAAGAAGGAGAAATAGAATTTGCAGAATAAGGGAGAAAAGGGGTATGTTTCAAATTTATCGTCAGATTTATCAGCAGAAAATTCAACAGTAACGAAGTGACCGTTATCAAAATGACGCATTTCATTTTTTGGTGTTACCATCGGATTTTTCTGCCGATAAATGCGACGGTGATGTTGGCGCTAGTAAATTACTTATTTGAACCAAAATATACTATCAGATTTTGGGATGGGAGACCAAATTCAACAGTAATGTTTTGGCCAGACAAAATATTAACAATATTTCACATAAAATCCGATGGTAAATTTGTTGGAATCGTCCCACACAAAAATTCGACGGTTATAACCGAATTCCTTGTAGTGTACAGAGAAGCGCCTAATGTCATATGAGATTTACTTTATCTTGTTACATTACATCACAGGGTTAATAATTTAGATTCAGTTGAGGCAATAAAGGAAATACATTTATATAGATATCAAAAGGAAAGCTTTGATAGGTGAGAAGTTATTCGAACTACAAAAAAACTTCAACCTGGTAAGATATATGTTTAATAGTAACTTGTTTTATACTTTCATTTCATTAATTTGATAATTAATAGTATGGTTATGAATTGTAACTTGTAGATGAATGGTGGAAGTTGTTTGATGATTCTGCTCCATGTTTACAAAAGATAGCAATCACATTTCTTAGCGATGCTTCCTTATGATGAAAAAGAATTGGAATCTTTTTTATCATATTCATTATAAAAGAAGAAAAAGATTGGAGCATAATAGGTTAAATGATATTGTGCATGTTACCTATAATTTGCGTCTTAAATCTAATTAATATAAGTTTCATACTTTCATTTCATATTATTGGATTTGGGTATTTAAATGTTCTGTTATTTTCTTATATTGTATTTAATTTTTTAAAAAAGAAAAAGAAAGAAAAAGTGCAATATGATCCGATTGATTATGAAAGTATCAATTTGGTTAACTTTTAGATGTCAAAAGAGATCGTTGAGAAAGCGTCCGATCTTCTTAGTAATATTGAACACTTACTACGTGAGTATTAGAGTTTAATTCCTGATTATTTATTAAAATGATTTTAATTTTTAACTTATTAATAACATGTATATTTGTTAGATGATATTGATGTTGATTTTCATCAAAGTGGTGGTGGTGGTAGTACGCTTTATGTTGCATCACTTGATTCTTCTGGTCCAGATGGTGGAAAAGAAGGTGAAGATTATCTCAACAAAACAAATTTGCAGTAAATTTTTGCATATTTTGATTATTGATGACAAACTTTGATGTTGGCATTTCATATTTGGTTGGTTCTTTTGTTATTTGACTTTTAAATTTGTATTTAGATGATATTATTATGGTTGATATAGTATTTTTAATTTGGATGACATTTTAAGATTTATATTAAATTATAATTAAAATTTAGTGTATTTATTTATATTTATTTTTATTTTTTATTATAGAATGGATATTACTGTTGAAACAATTATACCAGTAAACTAATAAACCAATAGTTACCGATTCGATTTCAAAACCTTAGTTTTTTCTCTATTAAAAAGAACAATCTTCTTTCTTCACCAAAATTTCAATCTTCGCCAAAGTATTATCCTATTACATAGGCTAAACTTGGATTTCAAATTTTCTATTGCATGATCTCCTAAATTTTCACCCATTGCTTTTGTTATTACGTACTTTTGATTCAAGTTTTTATTCTTAACCAAAAAGTTATAGCTGATTACTTCTCTAACTCTCAACTTTTGATCAAAGTCTTCTAGTCAGAATTAATTAAGGTTTAATTACTCTGTAGGTCCTTATGGTTTTACTGAATTTTCTATTAGGTTCTTATACTTTTTTTCTTTTTAATTGGGTTCCTATTTGTTAGTTTTTTTCAACTTAGTCCCTATTAATGTTAAACGTCAAAAAAACTTTAGTAAATTGTGAAATTACTTGTATACCCCTATTTTCCTTCGTTATTCACCATTCTCTCTGAACAGCCACTTTTTAAAATCTTCTCTCTCCCAACTATGGAGTAACAATAATAATAAAAATAAATAACAATGATAACACATTAATTAGTTCAATTTTCACTATTGCATGCAGCTACCTCCTCCACCACCGCCACCATGACCTCGTCCCACCGTCCCCACCGCCATGATTCCTCCCCGTGACCCTTCCTTCCCTTAATCTCCACGCCACCCTCCTCCTTTGCTACTCCCATCCCCACCCCATCCCCGCCCACACCCGCCATGAATCCTCCCCATTCTCTTTCCTTCCACCATCTTCCATTTCTGCAGACCCGCTACGACCAACGTCTCCATGATCTCACCGGCGCCATAGCTGTTGCGAATCCTTACCAGGCCTATCCCTCCCTCTGATTATTCGTCTGATTTCTGACCACAATCGCCGCAAATCTTGCCCCGATGCCTTCCCACTATCTCCTATTTCGTGCACTGAAATGCCGTCATTTTTCACCACCAGCAATAACGCAACGATACTGGCACCCTCTCAACAAAGCCAACAACTCATTCTTTATGAATCAGATCCTGTTCTCATGCCTCCCACGTCACCATTGGAATCACCACAACCATTATCCCCTTCAAGCTACTTCTACGATGAACAATATAACTACGTCGCGAAAGCCAAACAAGATCGCTACGATAAACAAAGTGATCTGGCATGGCCGTTTAGGGATCTTCAAGGAATCAACAGCGATGACTTTATGGAAATCGCATACGAGCTGTTCTTCACGGCGCGTAGGTCCTCGCCAGGCTTCGGTGGCCCGAGCAACCTTATGTTCTATTCGAAGCATGAGAATAATAATGATGCGGGTGCTGGTCGAGCGCTGGTGTCACAGTTGAGTAGGATGTAGCGTGTGCTAGGGTTGAAGATGATTAGGAGCACCTTGGATCAGAGAATTTGGACGATAGAGTCTCTAACAGTGTTACCTTTGGTATCCCTATTGGTATGGCCTATGGTGGGAGGTAGTAGCCCCAAGTCTCGATTGGTAAAGCTGAGGAAGCAGTTGAGTATGGCGGATGTGATGAGGGTGCAGATGCATGCGATGCTGGTCCACTGCTTGTATACGTTTTCCATAAATTTTCTTTTTTTTCGTTGGTTTTGATAAGTGACGAGAGGACTTTTGCCGGTAAAGAATTTCACAAAAATAATCACGTTGTAAGTATAGTTTCTAAACCAACAGAGAATCCTTTCGTGCAAAAACTTGTTTGTCACTAAAGCAAACCCAATAAAAATAAACTGAAGTATTTAAACCTCGGGTCGTCTCTCAAGAAATTGTAGGGAGGTGTATTTATTATTGGTTATGAAAACAGGTATATTTTTGGATTTTTGAAATAGGTAACAGGAAAATAAACTGGCAATAAAGTAAATTAATTATCATAAAAACCATTGAAAAGTATAAGAACTGGACGTCCTATCCTAGTTATCCTTATCAATTGTGATGAGAATTGGCTTTTGCTCCCACATGGTCAACCTCTAACTATGAAGGTATGTTAAGTGGATAAATCAATTTGATTCCTCAGGTCCTAGTCAATTCCTAAGAAAAGACTAGAGTTAGGGGAATTCAAATCAATCAGCAAAGAATTCCAATTTTCAATCAACAAGGAGTTTGATAACTCAAGTGTCTCCAATTACTCAACACAAGCTAAGAATGTAAAAAGCTAAATTAAAATCATAGATATAAAATACCTCAATTTGTATTAAAGAGAGAAATCAAATTAAACATGAGAATTCTTAAACCAAGTAGCAACATCAAATAATCAACAAAGGAAAATTAATAAACTAGAGTACTAGAAGAATTAAAAGTAGAAGAGAAATCATAATCCTAAAACCTAAGAGAGAGGGGAGAGCCTCTCTCTCTAGAAAACTAAATCTAAAACCAAAAATTATGTGAATGAATGTTGTCTCCATGAATGGATGTATTCTCCCACTTTATAGCCTCTACTCTGTGTTTTTTGGGCCGAAAATTAGGTCAAAAACAGCCCAGAAATCGCTCCCAATGATTTCTGGTACGTCCAGCACGCGGCAAAGTCATGCGTACGCGTAGATTGAGTTTTCTCCAAGTCACGCGTGCGCGTGATTCACGCATGCGCGTTGCTGATCTTCAGAGCAGCTATGACAAATTATATATCGTTGCGAAGTTCCAGATGTTAGCTTTCTAACGCAACTAGAACTGTGTCCATTGGACCTCTGTAGCTCAAGTTATGATCGTTTGAGTGCGAAGAGGTCAGGGCTGACAGCTTTGCAGTTCCTTCAGCTTCTTGTATTCCTTCCACTTTTGCATGCTTCCTTTCTATCCTCTAAGCCATTCATGCCCTGTAATCTCTGAAAATACTTAACACACATATCATGGAATCGAATGGTAATAAGAGGGGATTTAAACAGCAAATTTAAGGCCAAAGAAGCATGTTCTCAATCATAGCACAAAGTTAGGAAGGAAAAATGTAAAACCATGCAAATAGTATGAATAAGTGTGCAAAGGCTTGATAAAAACCACTCAAATTAGCACAAGATAAACCATAAAATAGTGGTTTATACATTTTTGACAAACGGATTTTTTCCGGTAAAGAATTCACAAAAATAATCACGTTGCTAGTATAGTTTCTAAATCAACAAGAATCCTTTCGTACAAAAA
Organism: Arachis duranensis; assembly: GCF_000817695.3. Lineage (NCBI taxonomy): Eukaryota > Viridiplantae > Streptophyta > Magnoliopsida > Fabales > Fabaceae > Arachis > Arachis duranensis. The sequence continues at coordinate 72,680,592 of NC_029773.3, read as the reverse complement.
CTTGTTTGTCACTAAAGCAAACCCAATAAAAATAAACCGAAGTATTTAAACCTCGAGTTGTCTCTCAAGGAATTGCAGGGAGGTGTGTTATTATTGGTTATGGGTTTTTTTGTAATACCCGGTCTAACCGAAATTAATTAAATAATGAGTTAAGTAGGAGCGAATATGGTTGGAAGATTTGGCGATTGGAATTTGATGATTTCAATGTGATATTTGGATTCAGTGAATTTTTTCGAGTCGGAAGACATAGTTTTCTGCGTAAAAGCGCGCAGTGAAATTTTGACCGGCAGTACCGGCTGAGACCTGTCTGGTACTGCAGCTGAGAAAATTGATTATGAGTAAATAAGATTAAGAAATGAGGAATTATAATTAGGGGAGGTAGAAATATTTGAAGTGCGATTTAGAGCGCTAATCTTAAAGGTTTTGGTCCAAAATTGGGCCAACGGACAAAAATAAGTGAACCGGGCCTAAGTGGGCCCAAGACCCAACATATATAAACATTAGTTATGAGCATTTCAGCTCATTTTACCCTAAAAAGAAGGGTTGGGGCGCTGAATTAAGAAGAGAGAAGAGAAGAGAGAAAACCTAACTCTCTTT
>NC_029773.3:72678076-72678734 GCF_000817695.3 Arachis duranensis | reverse complement strand
AAAATATGGTTTTTGGGCATACTTTGACGGGACATAACTTGGACTACGGATCTCTGTTTTGTGCCAAGCTTGTTTAGAAATGAAATTGGATCCGGGATGTCCATGCCGTTTGAAGAACGGGTGAAAAACGATTTAAAATGAGAGAGTTATGTCTGTCGGAAGATTGGGGGTTTAATCTGTGAATTCTGCAGCTTTTAACGTAGAAAATTTTTAGCAGAATGACCCTCCACGCGTAGGCGCACTTGGCGCGTACGCGTCGTTCTTCGAGAAGGCACCATCCACACGTGCGCGTGCGCGTCGATGCGCTGCACCCAATGCCCAGCCATTTTCCCGAGAGTTGTGCCAGAGTTGTGCCAGTTTTGTGCCTGGGGCGCAAATGCACCCACACGTACGCGTGGCTGACGCGTACGCGTCGTTGTCTATTTTTTTAATCCGCGCGTCCGCGTGAATGGCGCATATGCGCCGATGAGTTTTGTGGCAATCCACGCGTGCGCGTGGAGTACGCGTACGCGTGAACCTGCTTTCAGGCCAAAGTTGATTTTTGATTTTTAAAAGTCAAATCTCATACTTCTAAGCCTCCGATCTCACCCCTTATGTATTAAATCATTATGATATGCCTAGCAATGAGAAAGGAGCTAGGGGATGTGGTAACTTGCGA
>NC_029773.3:72673269-72676445 GCF_000817695.3 Arachis duranensis | reverse complement strand
GTGGGATCGACCCTTACTCACGTAAGGTATTACTTGGACGACCCAGTGCACTTGCTGGTTAGTTGTGCGGGGTTGCAAGAGTGTGATTGCAATTTCGTGCACCAGCTATAAATATATATCTATTATCTATCTCTTAATCTCCTTTATGCCTTGTCCATATATCGCTTTCGGCTTCACGTTTTATCTTTTCGTTGTCGAATCGTGAGTGATACGTCTTCGCGATTTTATTTCTACTCTTTTCAGGCTTCTCGATTAATACTCCTTTCGAAATTACCTATGTTTATATATTTAAAAATCCACCTGAGAGTCGTACCACCGTAATATCATTGACTTATGACTCGAGCATAAGGATTTGAATATTAGGGTGTTATATTATGGTATCAGAGCAGTTCGTCCTCGTGAGCCTTAGGGATAGAACTGGTTATGCTTCAATACATACTCTGAGTCTGTTCCTGTGCTAGTTAGGGTATCTAACCGATACATCTAGCATGAAGTCTATGAGTGTGTACCTTTGGTACTTTGAAGCACTATACTTCCGATATTGAGACTGATCAACTTGATATCGATTGTTTGGTGTGTATAGGAACCAGATGGCGCCTCGTGGACCCGGTCGGGGACGTGAGAGAGATCGTTCTAGTACACAGGAACCGGAAATCAACTCGAATAACCCGGTAAACCTTATGACGGCATTGGAGAATATGGCTGCTGCTATGCAGGCCACTGCGGAGGCCCTTAGGCAACAGATAAACAATAATGGCAATGGCGGAAGTGGAGCTCAGGGCCCGATGACACTGGCAACTTTCTTAAAAGTTAATCTTCAAGGGAACCACCAATCCGACTGAAGCTGATACTTGGTTTCAGGCCATGGAGCGAGCGCTGCAAGCGCAGTTGGTGCCTGAAGAGCAGCGTGTTGAATTTGCTACCTATCTGCTCATGGGGGAAGCATCGCATTGGTGGCAAGGGGCTCGACGTCTCCTGCAACAAGGGAATGATCCTATCACTTGGGATGCCTTTCAGGTGGAATTCTATAAGAAGTACTTTCCAAATTCTGCCAGGACAGCCAAGGAATTGGAGTTACTGCAGCTGAAGCAAGGTACTATGTCCGTATCTGAGTATACAGACAAATTTGAGGAGCTATTTAGGTTTTCCCGCATGTGTCAGGGAGCTCCGGGAGACTTTGAGGAATGGAAGTGTATTAAGTATGAGGGAGGACTTCGAAGTGAAATCCTGAGCTCCGTTGGACCGATGGAGATTAGGGTCTTCTCCGAACTTGTAAACAAGAGCCGTATTGCTGAAGAATGTGTGAGGAAGGTTGTTGAGGCAAAGAATGACCATCGGGGGTCCCACCGCAGGGAGCACAATCAAGAGTGCCCAACAAGGGGTCAAGAGTTTAAGAGAAGAGGATACCCACAACATTTTCCTCAAAGGCGAAATGACCTTGCGACGAGTGAGGAGTCCCAAAGAAACAGTAAGGAAAAACGGGCAGCGGCTGCTTCTGCTGTTTCGAGCTGTCAGAGGTGTGGAAGTCATCACCCAAATAGGCCGTGCCGATTGGGGTCAGGCGTATGTTACAAGTGCGGGTTACCAGGGCATGTATCAAGAAATTGCCAACAAGGAGAGAGTCAGGATGCGGCCGATTGCGGCAGTAAGATTGAGGTAATTTCAATAATCGAGCTTAAATGGTAGTGTGTGATTTTATAATACCGCCTGTACAGTAAAAACTCGGAATGCTGAGCTTAATATTAGACTGAGAAGCAAACCAGATGGTCCGAGTAAGGAATTGCCTTAATACAAATGGATAAATGCCTCTGATGTAAATGATTTTCTGTTAAGAATGATGTGTTGTATTTGTTATATAGTTGGTTAATTTTTGGATTTTTGGTGAAACGGATTGAACCCGTGACTTTTAGTTCCTTCGATTTAAATAGATAAGGAATGGTCCTAAATGATGGATTTGGAAACGTTGATTTGAAATACCAGTCATGCTAAGTTGTGGTTGGGTACTTGAGGAAATTATCATTGATGCATAGTCGGATTTAGATGATGATTGAGTGCAAGTTGTCGTGTTCGAGAAATGAGTGTTTGAGTGTAAGTTGTCGTGTTTGAGAGATGAGTGCTATGATGTTTGGTCATGGTGACCTTGGATTTAGATCAAGATTTGTAATGATCGGTTTCAGAGGAATCGTTTGGAAACCTTTAAATTGCAATGCTGATGCGGTACTGAGATTGGTTTGAGGGAACTCATGACGGGTGGTAAACTCCAATTTTTGGGGAGGTGCTGTTGAATTTTTTTTCAAGAATTTGAAGGAGTGTTGGTTATATTTTTGAAAATGATTTTTTATCTGAGTATTATATCAGCATGTCATGAAGAAATTTGAGGGTTTGAGAATAAGAAAGTAAGTTTGGAGATTATGCTTGGAGTTGAACTGTGATTAGAGGAATTGGCTTGGCAGAGAGAGAGAGAGAGGATAGTGATGGAGTATGATTAAGGTGTGGTGATGATTGTTGATTGATTATAGTGATGTGGGATAATGGCTATGATTAATGATGATGGCAATCTTATTGATGACATGATTCGAGATTTAATAAGGTATGAGATGATGAGACGGTAAAAGTAAGGGACGAGGCTATCGGTTGGCGTTGAACGAACGACCGAGACCCTCAGGAATAGAGAAATCAGAGCACGGCAACGGAAGCGCGCAGAGTAAAAGGACCTTGGAACTGTTATGCATTTGATATAAAGGCATACTATGCTCGCGTACTCGTAGGGATGGATGGAATTTTCGAGGGCGAAAATTTCTGTTAGGAGGGTAGAATATAATACCCGGTCTAACCAAAATTAATTAAATAATGAGTTAAGTAGGAGCGAACATGGTTGGAAGATTTGGCAATTGGAATTTGATGATTTCAATATGATATTTGGATTCAGTGAATTTTTCCGAGTCGGAAGACATAGTTTTCTGCGTAAAAGCGCGCAGTGGGATTTTGACCGGCAGTACCGGCTGAGACCTGTCTGGTACTGCAGCTGAGAAAATTGATTATGAGTAAATAAGATTAAGAAATGAGGAATTATAATTAGGGGAGGTAGAAATATTTGAAGTGCGATTTAGAGCGCTAATCTTAAAGGTTTTGGTCCAAAATTGGGCCAACGGACAAAAATAAGTGAACTGGGCCTA
>NC_029773.3:72671088-72672138 GCF_000817695.3 Arachis duranensis | reverse complement strand
TGTGGTAATGTGTCAATGTGTGAGTTGAGGAGGCTTGATGTTGAAATTGATATATTTTGATTGATTTCAAAGAAAAGGGATGAACTTGGCATGTTTTGATTGGTTTTGAAAACAGTTGGAAATGGCTTGTTTTGAAAATGGCACTTTGTGGTTTTGTATGAAAAATATGGTTTTTGGGCATACTTTGACGGGACATAACTTGGACTACGGATCTCTGTTTTGTGCCAAGCTTGTTTAGAAATGAAATTGGATCCGGGATGTCCATGCCGTTTGAAGAACAGGTGAAAAACGATTTAAAATGAGAGAGTTATGTCCGTCGGAAGATTGGGGGTTTAATCTGTGAATTCTGCAGCTTTTAACTTAGAAAATTTTTAGCAGAATGACCCTCCACGCATAGGCGCACTTGGCGCGTACACGTCGTTCTTCAAGAAAGCACCATCCACGCATGCGCGTGGTGTGCGCGGGTGCGTCGATGCGCTGCACCAAATGCCCAGTCATTTTTCTGAGAGTTGTGCCAGAGTTGTGCCGGTTTCGAGAGTTGTGCCAGAGTTGTGCCAGTTTTGTGCCTGGGGCGCAAATGCACCCACGCGTACGCGTGGCTGACGCGTACGCGTCGTTGTCTATTTTTTTAATCCGCGCGTCCGCGTGAATGGCGCATATGCGCCGATGAGTTTTGTAGCCATCCACGCGTGCGCGTGGAGTACGCGTACGCGTGAACCTGCTTTCATGCCAAAGTTGATTTTTGAGTTTTAAAAGTCAAATCTCATACTTCTAAGCCTCCGATCTCACCACTTATATCTTAAATCGTTATAATATGCCTAGCTATGAGGGAAGGAGTTAGGGGATGTGATAACTTGCGAGTGAAGCCAGGGAAAAGTTATGATCAACGATGATCAACGATGATTATATGAGATATGGAGGATGACGGTAGAAGTACCATATATGCCATGAGCCAAAGGGCTATATCTATTGATAAATGGCTGGTTTTTGATTGAACCATGAGCCGAATGACTGAGTTATTGCCGGGTCACGGCAAAGCCATTATTGATT
>NC_029773.3:72640321-72670591 GCF_000817695.3 Arachis duranensis | reverse complement strand
TGTTTGTACAACTGAGAGATCCCTCATGATGGTGTTGGTGGATGTTGGGGGCTGTTCTTGATGAGATGAATTGGTGATGTGATTGCATGATGATGATGATCATTGGTTGAGATAATTTGAGTCCCCTGGGTAGACGCAGTGATGTGATTTCACTAGCTCCAGGTGAGGGTATGATGTATTGATATAGAGTTGCTGAGACAGAACAACTGGTGATGGTTTTGCTTATGATTCTGAGTCTGATTCGTGTAAGAATCAGCGAGTTGGGAAACATGTGTAACATGAACTAGATTTAGTATCTCCTTACGACAGATGCCTATTCATGGATTAGTGAGAATCTAGGCTGGATACTTGGAGAAAAGGAGTTTAGGATGCTTAGTGAGTTTTTATTGCAGTGCATTGTATTTATTTGGCACTTTTACCGTACTGGGAACCCATGGGCCCGGGGTTCTCATTCCGTATATATCTCTTGTTTTTCAGATACAGGTCCAGGTGCTCAGAAGTGAGCTGTGGTTCGTCTGAGAGCCGGCGAAGATCTTTATTTTCTCTACTTTGTGTTTTGCTTAGAATCTCTCCACCTTTGTTTTGAAGATATTATATTATGTGTTGAACTCTTTTGGGACTTGCCTATAGAGGCTCTTATGTTTCCTTTGGGAGAGATTAGGATGTACTGTTGTCAGTTACTTTCATACTGTACCCTAGCCGGCCTAAACTTCGCGGGTCGCGACTAGTGGCTATTTACTTATATTATATATATCTATCTGTTATCTATCTCTTAATCTCCTTTATGCCTTGTCCATATATCGCTTTCGGCTTCACGTTTTATCTTTTCGTTGTCGAAACGTGAGTGATACGTCTTCGCGATTTTATTTCTACTCTTTTCAGGCTTCTCGATTAATACTCCTTTCGAAATTACCTATGTTTATATATTTAAAAATCCACCTGAGAGTCGTACCACCGTAATATCATTGAATTATGACTCGAGCATAAGGATTTGAATATTAGGGTGTTACATTTTTCAAGAATTTTTTAGAGTGAGGAATGATAAAATAATTAAGTATAAATTAAAGCGATGAAAATTAACAAGAGGCTTTATGTAATTAAAATAGAAAGCCTTGACCCAAAGAAGATTAATCTGAAATTTTATCCTTGTTTGATTTCCCAAGATTAATTAGTAATAAGTTGTTGTTCCACTTGGTTATCCTTCATTAAATAAAGGAAAGTCAAGTTGAGAGCCAACTTCTATTCACAAGAAAATAATCCTTTTCCTTGGGAAGGGTTAGTGTTAGCAACTAGAAATCTAGCCAACAACTTCCAATTACCAATTAACTCTTGAGTATTCCAACTCAAGAGTCTCAAATATTAATCAACTCTGAAGTCAAGTTGGGATCTACTTGGTTAACATAAATGCCATTTTCATAAATCATAAAAGAAGTAAAGAGAGAACATGGTAATTGAAATTAACGGAAGCAATTAAACAAATAATAAAATTAAATGGAAAAAATACTCTTTGTATTAATAAATTAAAGGAACACTGAACCTGAAATTCAGAAGAATTTGAACAAAGATATCCTAAATTCTAAAAACTAAGAGAGAGGAGAGAGCCTCTCTCTCTAGAAAAACTATATCTAAAACCTAAAAATATGTGAATGAATGTTGTCTCCATGAATGGATGCATTCTCCCACTTTATAGCCTCTAATCTGTGTTTTCTAGGCAAAAAACTGGGTCAAAAACAGCCCAAAAATTGCTCCCAGCGATTTCTGATACATCCAGCACACGGCAAAGTCACGCGTACGCGTGGATTGAGTTTTCTCCACGTCACGCGTGTGCGTGATCCACGCGTGCACGTCGCCTATCTTCAGGAAATCTATGGCAAATTATATATTTTTGCGAAGCCCCAGATGTTAGCTTTCCAACGCAACTAAAACTGCGTCAATTGGACCTCTGCAGCTCAAGTTATGACCGTTTGAGTGCAAAGAGGTCAAGGCTGACAGCTTTGCAGTTCCTTCAGCTTCTTGTATTCCTTCCACTTTTGCATGCTTCCTTTCCATCCTCTAAGCCATTCCTGCCCTGTAATCTCTAAAAATACTTAACACACATATCACGGTATCGAATGGTAATAAGAGGGGATTTAAACATAGCAAATTTAATGCCAAAGAAGCATGTTCTCAATCATAGCACAAAGTTAGGAAGGGAAAATGTAAAACCATGCAAATAGTATGAATAAGTGTGCAAAGGCTTGATAAAGACCACTCAAATTAGCACAAGATAAACCATAAAATAGTGGTTTATTAATAAGATCTATGAAGGGGGTGAGAGCGGGAATGAGAGAGCAGAAGGTGAGAGTAGGATCAGAGAGAGAGGGCATGGAGTTTCTGAATCTAAAAAAATGCTAAAGGTATTTTTGGAATTTAAAAAATATTGAGGTGCTTTAGATTAGGTTTCCTATCTTTAATTTTAGAATATTCCTTTTTAAACAGAATATCTTGTTATCTTAGACACTTTTTTTTGCAGTAGGGACTTAATTAAAAAAATAAATGGTTTAGGGACCTAATTAAAAGAAAAAAAAGTATAGAGACTTAATAAAAAATTTGATTAAATTATAGGGACCTTCAAAGTAATTGAACCATTAATTAACGAGTCTCGAATGATATTTTTATTCCCATTTCTTCGACTTCCACTCGTCATCTTAACTTTTGGCTGATTATCTCAATTCTTTTAGTGATATCTCTTTCCTTGGAGATCTCAACCAAAATCTAACTATGGTTTCTTACTAATTTTTTTTCAAAATAATCTCTCAATGTATATAAAATATGTCTAGCATGCATACTTAAGATTTAGACCTACTTACCTTATTCAACTTGCAAGCCTAGTTGTTTGTGTGGGTTATATCGGGCAAGAATTTTGAGAATCTCTTTTGTATTGACTCTTTAATCAAAATAAAGACCTAGTTGTAAAAAATAACCTCTTATTTTAATTAATTATTTGATTTGAAGTTGAGAATTTGGATCAATGAAAATATTTCATTCTCCTTTTTTCTAAGAAAGATTATAAAATCATTAGTAAATAAGGTGTATGATGGAAGGGAATGTGGAAGCTAGCCTAACTCATGAAATCAATATTTTTTTTAACAGTATTCTTGAATATAGTGAAAATTTTAACCGATATAATAAATAGATAAACCTCTTTGGAATTTGATTGTCTCAAAGAAGTTATCATTGATCTTTATTTTATAATTGACACCTTTCACATAATCCATCATTAGGTTGAACCACTTTCTATTAAAACCAAAATCATTAATTACTTTTTCATGAGGTTTTTCTTAACTTATTATATGCTTTGTAATTTAACAAAATTATCTATTTATTCTCAAATTTTGTAGTGTTACTTTCGAATAAATTCCATAATAATATCTGAGATTCATGTCATTATCCAATTTGGTCTTTAAATCTCAATTTCACTATAGTGATTTTCCAAATCAAGTTTTGAATACCATAATAGTCCCTAGACTCATTCCAGTAATGAGTCAACAATTGTAGTAATAATGTAGTACTCTTGCCACGCTGGACGTTGTAATGGTTAGATAACGTAACCAAATTAAAATTTTAACCCAATTTGGTTGCTTCCCGTTATATAACACTAATTCATTCCCGTTCTTCTTCTTGAAGGTTTGTCCTCATCTGCACTTTTCAAGATATGAACTTAGTAGGGCTTAACAACATTATTATGAGTGATGGTGAATTGTGTGCTGAGTTGTAGCTCTCAACTCGGGCTAGTCAGTTGGTTCAACTTATTTGTCAAGCAATTCTCGAAACTGTTTGACATCATCTTCATCATAGAAAGCATAGAAGAAAGGGTTGCCACAACACATAGTGAAACTCAAACATAGATCTTGTGTAATTGAGGGTATATATTAACAATAGTATTATAAGAGTTAACATATATAATTATGTAAATTTAGTTAGTATTTTATCTTATTAATTAAGTACTCATTCGGTACTTTGATGTATATAGCTTGTTATACTAAGTTTATTAGGGTTTAGGTGTTTGGTGCTCTATGTAGTGAGTAAACTTGTATATATATATATATATATAGATGATGGTAATAACAAAGAGTATGATTTTATCCCTCAACTATCTCTCTTTTCTTCTTTCAGAAGTTTTCTCTCATATGGTGCTTGCTCTACTTTTTCATTACTAAACTTTGCAAATTTGAATAAAGTTTTGTCATCTTGCGAGGTCATTTTGGTTGGCACTAATCATATCTCCCAAGTCTTATGATTACTATCATTCAAAGCAATATGACTTTTCAAAGTGTTAATTTCAAGCTCCCTCTCCATAAAAGAAACTATTTTTACCTATCTCTTAATAGTTGATTCAATGTCCATGTAAAATTTCTAGATAATAGTAGTAATGCAAACTTGACCTTATGGTAATTGGTGTGTGTACATTGTCTTTCCATTGAAGGTGTTTTTTTTCTTTCATTTATTTTCGTAGTAAATTAAATACTACTTTTCTCTTCTTCTAGATACCTATTATAAAAGAAATGGTTGCAATCAAAATGAAGGAAAAGGATCATAACACATGTATCTGCTAGCATGTTTCTGTCTTTGACATTTTAAGATTTATCATCTAATTTTTAGATTTTTTTAGCGTATTATTAGCTTTTAGTCCCTTCTTCAAGCATGCATAAAGCACACACGAACCCTCGTACAACATGTTTCCTGTCTTAAACTTTTTTCTAATAGATTGCTCGTGAACTTAAGATCATTCTTGGTTCTGAATTTTGCATGGCATATGAAGAAGCAATGAAGTATGGTGGCAAGGTGGTACTTGGAGATCGGCTTATTGAGGTTGGATGAATATTTATTTTGCAGTTTCATCTACCAAGACATAACTTTAATAAGAAGAAGAATGAATTAGGGTTATATAAACGGAGAGAGACCAAATGCTCAAAATTTTAATTTGGCCATGTCAGTTAGCCATTGTTGCATCCAACATGGCTACTGAGTGCCACATGATCACTATATATAATTGTTGACTGAAAAGGGGTCTAGGGATTATTATGGCACTACGAGAAAAAAGATTTGTGGCCACGCTTTTATGAGGGTGGCGATTGATTAGAAATTTGACCACGATTTTTCTTGTCACGCTTCAAAAGCGTAGCGAAAGAGGTCAATGGTCACGCTTATATGAGGGTAGCAATTGATTAGAGAATAGGCTATGCTTTGTTTGCCATGCTTCAAAAGCGTGGCCATAGAGAAAAACAGCCACGCTTTTGAAACATGGCAAGATGGTTTCATCGTGGTTATGTTTTAAAAGCGTGGCCATTTCCTGTAACTCTTTTGGCACACTTCAAAACTGTGGCCATAAGGTTCCCAAAAAAATCTTTCGTTCAGATATGATGAGTTACATTATTGCACACTTTGAAACTCTTTCTTCGAAACCCTAAACCCTTTTGTGCTTCTCACTAGCAAATAACTCTCATGCCTCACCCTAAACACTGATGGCACTCCGCAAATAACAACACTTTGATCAAAACCCCAACACTCCATGAAGAACCCCAGCATTCCGAAGAACATCGCCGGTGCTCGTAATGCCTTTGTCGATGCTCCCTTTTTCTAGCACTCCCATGCACAATCGCTACTCCCACCATAAACCCCTAACCCTCTTCTCGATGGTGACTTTCTCTAGTAGTGACTCCCTCGGTACTCACTGTCTCTCGCAAACCCTCCGTCGATGCTCCCTCCGCCACCACTCTCTTGCATCACTGCAAATCCCCAACCCCTTCTGCCACCGTTTCCTTTTGTCGCTCAAAAGAAACCCTTCCTCGTGCAGAGCCGAGCTGGTTTTGAGACCTTTGCTACCACTGTTATGTTTTGAGAGCTCGAAAGAGACCCTTCCTAGTGCAGAGCTCGAAAGAAACATTGCTTCAATGCTAGTTTGAGAGCTGGTAAACCCTATTTCTTAGCTTCAATGCTAATATTGGCTACTATATATACCACTATTATGCCTATTTACATATTTCAGATCTGTTTTCAGTTCACTCTTATCAACTTCTCAATAAGTAAAATTTTAATTTCAATAGTGAAATCTTAGTTTAAAACAAGGAAAAAATTATTGTTCATTTGGAAGAACTTTAGCCACTTACATTTCTAGTGTCACAGATCTGGACTAACATTTCTATTATTCCATCAGTTTATTGTCCGATCAATTCATTATACATTTTGCTAGATTTGATAATAATTCATTATACATTGTTAAAGTGGCTGCTGTTAATGGATCATGGATGTCTTAAACATAAAAAAAAATGTTGATGTGTTGTCCTTGTTGTTTGATTATAATGTAAATGTTTGATGTATTGCTGCCCTTGTTCTATGATGATCATGATGAGATATGTGCTTGTTTGATGATGATAAAGCTGCTGAATTCTATTCTTATTATGCAGATTTTAATGTTTGTCTTCATGAAAATAGTTTTTTTTTCATTATTAAACGGAAAAATTCTTCTATCTCACTCCATCATTATAATTAAGAAATAGATACTAGTTATTTACTCTACTTAATTTAGATAAAACTTTTTTTTACTCTGTACTTGTCTTCAAAGCAATAACAAAGAGTTTTTATATTACTCTGTGCTAGTAGTACACACAACTTAATATTATAAGTTTATAGCAGTGTTTATCATTATTTTGTGACCTAAAAGAAAAGGAAAAAAAAAAACAAAAAGGGAGGGGGAACAGAGGGGCACTTTTCGAGTTTAGTGGCTTGTTGTATTCATATATGGTGAGAAAAATGTCTTCATTTTGTTCAATACTATTTGAATTTTCTTCTTCTTTATTGTTGCAATGATATAAATAAGACAAACCAGATATAACATACCTTTATTATAGCTAGCTTCAAATACGTGGTGCATAGGTAATTGCTTTAATTTTGTTTTATTTTCAATAATTATCTACTTCCTCCATAATATATGCAAGGGAACCATTGAGCATAGATTAATTGTTTGGTATTAATGAATGATTTCAATAGGACTAAATGCCCTTGCAATTGCAAAACATGAAGGATCTCAAAATGATGAAGTGTTTAGGGTCCCGAAACCAAGGACCATTTCTATTGCAGCATATGCAGAGGATGAAGATAAGTCTGAGTCTATTGTTATTAAGGATGAAAGCGGGCTTAATGGATCTGCTAGTAAAGATAGACAAGCTAATACGAGATATCGAAAATCAACCAATGAATCATCACAAGCAGGTTATAATTTTTTAAATCAATATCTCTTCGTTTTGCTATCATTTGGATTTATTTCTAGGTTTTTTTAGTTGTGAAAGATCAATGTATAAGAAAAAAATATTGTTCAAAACTCATACTAATGTTGGAAGTTCATGTTATTGTGTTGTGTTAATGGTGCCATGTTTAAAGTTGCAAACATATGGCACGTGAATCATCTGTCTTAATAGCAATTAGTTTTGTCCTTATGTTCATATTTGATGAAAATGAATACTTTTGGTAGCATTAAGATGGACCTTTTAATTTAGTAATGGGTACTCATTGAGGGTTTATGAAGGTGTCACACTTGACACCCATTAAGATAGTTGCTACTATTTAGGGGATCTTATGTCTTGCTTAATATTGAAAAAGAGGGAGAGAGGGGGGTCAGTATTAGAGTCATTGAAGGGGGAGATATAGATAAAATGGTCCTTATAAAGCTTTTTGCAAATGCAAAGAGAACATGTGAAAAACATTGTCGTACTTACAAAGGCTAATTCATTTATTATAAAGGAAAAAGTTCAAACTCAACATGTTTAATCTATGCAAAATCATTATTTCAAGTTGTCTTAGATGAAATGTGAATGTGTATGGGTTGTTAGTATGCATAAAAACAATTATCTCATATGGTTCTCTGGGTTTATACATGCAGAAAATTTTGTTACTAAAGATCATGATGGTGATTCACATGGGACTCGTTTAAAGGAGCATCGGGGTTCAAATGTAAGATTATTCTCTCTTTCTCTGGGTTTTTGCTTCATATTTCATGGCCCTATTCTTTTTGCTCTTTTAGGAGAAATATTTAGTTTGTTAAGATGTTGTCTTAGTGCTTAGTATATTTTTTTGTGAAACTGACCCTGGAGTGTATATTTGTTTTATGGAGGACATGAAGAATATTTTTTGTAAGGTCCCACATTGGTTGGGGAGGGGAATGAAGCATGCCTTATAAGGGTGTGGATACCTCTCCCTAGCATGACGCGTCTCGGATATTGCAAAGGTAGTTGAAGACTACTTTTGCGATATTTTTACTTCTTCTTGTTCGGCTGATCCGAATCCATACTTAGAGGATTTGGAACCTAAGATTACAGCTTCCATGAACCGTAGGCTCTAAAGTCCAGTAACTATGGACGAGGTCAAAAGAGCTACATTTAGTGTTCATGCTCAGAGTGCTCCTAGTGATGATGGGTTTACAGCTAAGTTTTTTCACTTTTTCTAGGATATAGTTGGAGGTGACGTTTTTAAGGCAGTGCGAAGTTTCTTTCATAGTGGCAAAATTCTAAAAAGCTTCAATCATACTCAAATTTGTTTGATTCTAAAGGTGCCAGATGCTAGTGACATGACTCAGGTACGACCGATCAGTTTGTCTTCAGTTATGTATAAAATTATTTCTAAAGTTATGATGCACCGATTACAAGGTATTATGAATAAAATTATAAGCCCAAATCAGAGTGCGTTTCTCAAAGGTAGACTCATTTCAGATAATATTCTAATTGCCCACGAATGTATGCACTATTTGAAAAATAAGAGAAGTAGGGCAGAGCATGAGATGGCTATTAAACTAGACATGAGCAAGGCTTATGATAGGGTTGAATGGCATTTCTTATGGTATATTATGGATAAGCTGGGCTTTGATACTAAATGGATTAACTAGACTAAGGAATTGGTAACGACTGTTTCTTACTCTGTCGTTATGGAAGGTTAACCTTTTGGCTATTTTAGGCCAAATAGGGGCATCCGATAGGGTGACCCCCTATCTCCAAATCTCTTTCTTTTTTGTGCAGAAGGACTTTCCTTCTTGCTATACAAGGCAGAGCAAAACAGATTAATTTAAGGAGTTCAAGTTAATCGGAGATGCCAAACAGTTAATCACCTTTTGTTTGCTGATGATTCAATCCTTTTTTGCAATAGCGCACCTAATACAAGCCAAAGTATTCTAGAATTGCTAGAGATCTATGAGGGTTTCAGTGGGCAAAAATTCAATTTGAATAAGTCGGCTATCTTTTTCAGTCACAACACACCTCAGAACACAAGACTAGCAATTGTTCAGACACTAAATATTGAACATATTGGAGCACAAGACAAATACCTGGGGCTGCCCTCTATAGTTCAAAAATCAAAGAAAGCAACCTTTGGAGCTATCAAGGATAAAGTTCAGAAGAGGATTATAGGTTGGAAAAGAAGTCTATTGTCATCAGGTGGCAGGCACACGCTATTGAGAGCGGTGGGGGAGGCGATTCCTATTTATACACTCTCTTGTTTCAAGCTCCCGGACACGCTGTTGACTGAGATTCATAGCATACTCTCGCAATTTTGGTGGGGTCAAAAAGGCACAGAACGAAGAATGGTTTGGATTAAATGGGACACAATGACAAGACCGAAGAAAGATGGATGGCTGGGGATCAAGGACCTAAGGCGCAAAATTTGGCTTTATTGGGAAAGCAATGTTGGTGTCTAATGAAATACCCTAATTCTACTCTATCAATAATGCTCAAAGCTAAATATTTCAGATATATAGATTTCCTACATGCATAGATAGGAAGCGTACCGTCGTGGGGCTGGAGAAGTATTTTTGAAGGGCGCAAGGTGATCGAGAAAGGCTTGATATGGAAAATAGGCTCTGGTACTAATGTTCACATCTTCCATGACCCCTGGCTCCCACTACCAGTGCCCCTTAATGTCCCTCAAAATGCACTCACAATCCCGCCAAATCTGCAAGTGTATTACGTTAGTGTGTTACTAAATCCTGATAGAAGCTGGAATAGAAATTTGATTGAGTCAATTTTTTCAGTTGATATATGCAATAAAAATTTTTCAATCCAACCAACAGAGGAAAAGGATGAAGTTAATTGGTACTGGACAAAATCTGGTATATATGAAGTTGGGTCAAGATACAAAATTGCTTATGGATTCTTTCATTCTCCTACTTCATTGAGGCCCCAGAACATATAGACAATAAAGTATGAAATAGCATTTGGGAATTGAAATTACCTCATAAAATTAAGGTTTTTCTATAGAAAAGTCTTCATAAAAAGCTTTCGGTGTTGCAACAAGTTCACAGACAGTTCGCGTCCACTCCTGCCACTTGTCCAAGATGCATGTTGAAGGCTGAATCAATTTCTCATGCTTTGTTCCAATGCTCCCTGTCTTCAATAATATGGAGCCTAAACTTAATAACTCCTGACCTGTGAATGAGAGAAGAAGAGACCTTTTTGAATTGGTGGCAACGAGTCTTATCCTGGGCAGTGGCTCAATTCGACGGTAGACAAAAAGAGCCTCCTCATAGCGGCGCTGTGTTGGAGCACTTGGAAAGTGAGGAATCGGTATATTTTTTAGAAGGTAATAAGTCCAGCACCAGAGACAGTGAAAGAAGCCAATAATTTAGTGTGTGAACTCGTGAGCCATACCTGATAGATGCTGCTAATTTTCTTTACACTTATTTTACTATTTTCTAAGTTCTTAGTCTTTCAGTCACAGTTAGTGATAAATAGAAATATCCAATTCTTTTATACTTTTTTATGGAAACACTTTTATTTTATATTAATAAAATAACATTTATCTTTGAAAAGAAAAAAGAGAGGAGTTGTTGAATAAAATTGATCCGTAACCCGAACTTGATCCAACCCGTTTCGTCTGAATTGGGTAACCACAAATGCGGGTGCGACTGCCAATCCTAAATTCCTATAGGTTAATTTGTTCATTGCTTAATGGCTAAAGATGGTTAAACTTAGGATTCTGCTTCCTTCTCTCTTTTGTTGTTTTTTTTTTTTATACATTTCAGTAGCATCTTTAATATTAGTTTATTANNNNGTAAGATAAAAGTTGGACTCAACATTTATTTTTGGTTTCCAAGTTGGACTCAACATTGAAGACCCAATAATACCTATAATGGAAAGCCCAAATACAACCCAATAATTCTTAAGTAGCCCAAAATGAAAATGACAGGGTCCAAGACCAGAAAAAAACATGAGGATCAAGGACCAAAGCAATAAAAAGATATACATGACGGAGTCATGTCACCAAAAATAAAACATGACAGGGTCATGGCAAAAGAGACCCAAAAACCGAAAGACTAGACAACCACGTTATTCGGACCGAAGAAAATATATAAATGACAACCCAAAAGCAGTAGGAAATAGCCGATTAACCCATGCAACAATTTATTAATTAGTGATAACCTCTTAAATAAAATTTTGATGTATAATAAATTAATTATTCGTCTATTAAGTTGGAAAATACTACAAGAAAAGAAAAAACAATGAAAGAATAAAAAGGTGCTACTCCTGCATTATTAAATTTGTCATGTAGAGAGAAAATAGATATAAATAATTTCGATAAGGAGAGAGATTTAGAAATATAATCAATTCAGGAGCAAAATAGTTATTTACCATGTGATTTTATTGTTTAACCTTTTGTGATATATAAAAATATATATAACAAGGGACAAAAAAAAATTAAATTTTCTTTTTCTTATTCTAATTTTCTGTTTCATCGGTTAGAAAAATCCCAACAAGCAATCCAATGAATCCATGATATGATTCACTTCATTATTTTTTACTTTAATTTCCTCTTCAGCTCTTCTATTCTATTAATGATGACCACCCTATTATATCGTCGGAATACTTCCAAATATACTGATAGAGATACATATTATTTTGGTTTAATTATTCTATTGGCCTTATAGTTTTATAAAATTTTTAATTAGGTTTCTATAATTTTTTTGCTTTTAATTGAGTTTTTGTGTCAAATTTTTTTTTAATTGGGTCTCTATACTTTTTTTTCCTTTTATTTAAGTTTCTATACCAATTTTTTTTTTAGTTGGGTCCCTATAAAATTAAGCCAATTACTATTGAAATGGACTTAATTGAAAAAAAATTAGTACAGAGACACAATTTAAAAAAAAAAAAGTATAGAAACCTAATTAAAAATTTCACGAAACTATAAAGACTAACAGAGTAATTAAACCTCTATAGTTATAATCAACGTATATTTATTAATAAAATATTCTCATAAAAAATATAATATCAATTTTTTTAATTTATAACTATCATAATAATTAATAAAATATTTATTATATTTTTATTCCAAACACTTAGCTTTTAGGGCTGCTAATCGAATGAGTTTTTGGTATAAACTAAATAATTATAAATTAATAATTATTAGTTAATAAAAAATTTATTAATTTTTTATAACAAGTTTGTAAAAGAGTACAAAAAATAGTGAGATTACTTAATAAAATTAAGTTCTGTTATAATTAGTTATAAAATATATATATAGATATGCAAACTCAATAAGTTGATTGATACATTTATTTTTCTAAATAACAATTACTCAATATTCTAGCATTCTAAATTTTCTCTTTTATAGATTTTTCGTTCTGTTTCTTTTAGTAGAACTTGTTCATGATCACCCACCAAAATTATTTCATGGTATCAAGAATTTAACTTTTTTTTTTTCTTGTTGATCCATGGCTACCGTAACAAACAACAGTTTAGCTCTTTCATCAATTTTCAATCTAAAATCCTTTTAAAATCCTATTTCCAACAAGATTGGGAAGAACAATCATAAAACTTGGCAACACCAAGTTCTTGTTGCCATTAGAAGACAAGATCTCAAAAGCCATTTATCAAAAAATTCAATTCCAGCTGAATTTAACTCAGAAGCTGATAAACTTGCAAGAAATCAATTTATTACCTACAAGCAATGGCTCCAAGAAGACTACAACACCATCTCCTTCCTTCTAGCTTCCATGGAACAAGATTTTACAAGCAAAATGGTTGGAATTGAATTCTGCTATGAGATCTGGATAAAAATTGAAGATTACTTTTCTAAATCTACCAGGCACAAAGTTAAGCAATTGAAAATGCAACTCAAGCAAATCAAGAAACAAGGTTCAAGTGCTGCCACCTATAAAAGTTAAGCTCCTCACTAATTCTTTGGCTGCACTAGGTAGCCCAATTACCTCTAAAAAGCACATTAAGATCATTCTTAAAGGTATTAATGAAGATTACCAAGTGTTACTTCTAACCATCAACTCCAAACCTGAAGCATTTTCTCTAAGTGAAGTCGAAACTTTCCTTTTTACTCATGAAGACATGCTGTAAAATTTTCACAAACCAGAATTTCTTGTGGCTCAGTCTCACACAATCACAATGTGGTGGTAGAAGAGGTAGAGGAGGTCAATTCTATAGGGGTAGTAGAAATTTTTTTAGCTCAAACAAGCCACAATGTCAAGTTAATCGCAAAATTGGCCACTTAGCTTGGCACTGCTTTCACAGATTTGATTATAGTTTTCCTTCACTATCTTAATCTCAATCTGCTCCCTCAACCTTCTCTCACAATTCTTCAAGAAATTCATCTTCACAACCATCAACTCGAGCCTTCACTCCTCCACCACCATCAAATTCCTTTCACAATCCTGCAATGTATACGGCAGTACCATCTTCAGTCACTGACGATACTTAGCATCCAGATACAGGAGCTTCGTACCATGTCACTCATGATCAATCTAATCTCTTGTCCTCATCAGAATATCAAGGTCCCGATCAAATTAGGGTAGACAATGGAGCAGGTATGCACATTTCAAATATTGGTGATTCTTTGTTGCTTGCAAAAGATTCAAAAAGATTATTTTATTTGTGCAATCTTATTCATACACCTGAAATTATCAAGAATTTAATTAGTGTTGCTAAATTTATTGAAGATAATCAAATTTTCTTTGAATTTCATATCAAATCATGCTATATCAAATGTGAACACACAAATGATATTCTCTTACAAGGCTTTAGAACTCAAAAAATTTACCAATTTGATAATGTTTCTGCCCCTAAATCTGTTAGCTTTAATTCTTGTCCTGTAATTTTTTCTATTTCCTGTAATTCTCATCATGTTTGGCGCTTGTGACTTGGACATGCTGCTTCCAAGATTGTAAATCAAGTGCTGTCAAACTGTAACATTTATGCACCTGTTAATAATAACAATAATAGTGCTTCTCCTTCTTTATGTGTTCATTGTGCTAAGTCTAAAATGCATAAACTTCTCTTCTCTCCCTCAATTACCCCATATCATGCTCCTTTGAATTTGGTTTATTCAGATGTTTGGAGACCACCTCCTTTAATTTCTCACTTAGAATATAGATATTATGTAACCTTTTTAGATGTTTATTCTCGCTATACTTGCATATTTACTTGTCAATAAGAGTCAAGTCTTGCATGCCTTTAAACAATATAAGAAATTTATGGAAAACTTGACTAGACATTCAATTAAATATTTTCAATCTGATAATAGAAAAGAATTCATATCTAATGCCTTTGAAGAATTTCTTGTTGAATTAGGTATTTATCATAGAATGTCTTATCCATATACACAAGAATAAAATAGAAGAGCGAAAACAAAGCATCGCCACATCACTGAAATG
The DNA here is from genome assembly GCF_000817695.3 of Arachis duranensis. Taxonomy (NCBI): domain Eukaryota; kingdom Viridiplantae; phylum Streptophyta; class Magnoliopsida; order Fabales; family Fabaceae; genus Arachis; species Arachis duranensis. Next base: position 72,655,911 of record NC_029773.3, on the reverse strand, counting down.
GGGCTTAGCTATGCTTTCCACTGCCTCCATGCCTCTTATATATTGGGATGAAACATTTTTAACATCCACTTACTTGATTAATTACTTGCCCACATCTGTGTTAATAACAAAACTCCCTATGAAATGTTATTTGAACATAAACTTGATTTTACCTTTTTAAAAAATTTTGGAAGTGCTTGTTATCCACACTTGAGGCCATACAATTCTATTAAGTTTAACTATAAATCAGAGCAATGTATTTTTTTTGGATATTCACCACAACATAAAGGCTATAAGTGTTTAGCACCCACTGGCCGTGTCTATATTTCTAGAAATGTTTTATTTGATGAAAGTGTTTTTTCATACAATTCTTTATTTTTACCTAAAGATGCTACTGGCCCAACTAATTGTACATCAAGTTCAACTATTTCTCCCAATTCTTTACCTATAAATGTTACTAACCCATCATCAAGTGATATACAAACTCATGTTACAGCTACTAATTCAATACATGTCACTAACATACCTTCTGACATACCTCCTAGTACTATAAGTCTTCAAATTACAAATACTTTTACTGCGCAAGTCTCATCATCAGCTCAGGTTACACATGAAGTTACTATTTTGGAAGGTTAAATTCCTATTTATGGCATCCAAATTCAATTACCCCCTCTACAAGATAATACTAATTTTATCAATACACACCATATAACAACAAGGTCCAAATCAAGTATTTTTAAACCTAAAATCTTGATTGCTACTACTAATACTGAGCAACTACAAAAAATATTACTATTACTCTTCAATCACTTTAATGGCTTAAGAATATGCAAGATGAATATAAAGTATTATTAAAAATAATATATGGACTTTAGTCCAACCTCCTGCCAATGCTAATATAATAGGCAATAAATGGATTTTTACCATTAAAAAAAATTTAAATAGTAGCATTTAAAGGTATAAAGTAAGGTTAGTTGCAAAGGTTTTCATCAATCTCATAGTATTGACTTTCAAGAGGTATTTTGTCCTATAATAAGATCTATTACTATGAGAATTATTTTATCTATTGCACTGTCTAAAAATTGAATTTTGAGACAATTACATTTTAATAACGCTTTTTTAAATAGCAATTTACATAAAAAATTTATATGACTCAACTTATAAGTTTTGAACAAAATTCTCCTTCCCTAGTTTGCAAATTCAATAAGAGTCTTTATAGGCTCAAATAAGCACCTAAGAAATGGTTTCTCAAGTTGAGTTCAATCCTTTATTCATTTGGTTTTTAAAATACAAAATCGGACACATCTATTTTTATTAAACACGAAACCACTTATGTCATTTATATGTTATGTGGATGACATCGTTATAACTGAAAATGATGCTATATATATATACATATATATGCAGATTCTTGATATGTATATATATATAGATATGCAAATTTAATAGATTGATTGATACATTTATTTTTTTAATAACAATTACTTAGTATTTTAGCATTTTAAGTTTTCTTTTTTTTTTTTAGGTTTTTCGTTATGTTTCTTTCAGCAAAATTTACTTATGATCATTCACTAAAATCACTTCAGAGTTCATAATGGCAAAATTTAAAAAAAAAGCACCCATAGCCAAAAATATTAAATGAATGAAGAAATAAATTTTATAAATCATTTGCTATTTTATTATAATAATGATAACAAATTAGAGTTTAATAGTTATATACCATAATCTAAATATTAGCCAAAATAAAAAAGATAAAAAAAATTATATTTGAGCAAATAATGTCTAGATTAATATGCCAATGACAATGTTGGCCCAGTGAAATATAAAGTCCCCACTTCTATTAGAGAGGGAACGAAACATGATTTATAAATGTGTGTGTAGATTTATTCTCATCTTTACTGTCGACAACAAATTAAAACCATGAATTAGAGTGAGTGCGAGGAATAGAGTCAACATCTCTATCTTTGATTTTTTTTTTCAAAAATAGTAGGTTATATTCCATTAATTATTAAAAAATGAAATATAAAAATGTCCAAAAGTAGGATAACATAATAAAAGGTGGAAATTTCTCAAAAACACTACACTGAAGGTATTCATCCAATGGTGCGTGGTCGAAAAATGAAGAAAAATCTTAAAAAAGAAAGAATGATAAATCAAATTGAATGCAATTAAGAGCTTGCCTCATGGAGATGACGACCTAAATTGGGAGTTCTTTGGATTTTACGGTGCAACTTGACAGAGCTTGCTAGAATGGTAGACGACATAGAAGTAGAACCTTTAAAAATCAACTAGTTGCGAGCTTTCCAGCAGTTCCAGCAAATGATGGCAAGCAATTGAGGATTACGGTCAGCATTCTTCAACGGGTTAAGTATCTCTATTGATGCAGTCCACCATGTCCAAAAGTCGTTAGAACTCTGAGGGGGAAGACAGTCACCAAGATAACTCTGAGATCATACGTCTTTAATTCTAGAGCAATCGATCAAACAATGAGTGACTGTTTCCATTGCTTCATGACAGCAGGGGCATATTGGTGATATAAATGGGATGCGGTGATGAATCTGAGCAAACATTGGAAGTCGGTCATGGAGAGCTTTCCAGATAAATAGCTTAATTTTGTGAGGCAAGTTCAACTTTCATAGATCAATCCACGACTTTTTCTGCTGCATATAATTAGGGCAAAGCTCCAGAGGCGGGCAGATGGTAAAATAAATAGCCAATTCTGTAACCTGAAACTATATCATATTGCTTGAATTTGTTCAAATCCCATTGCAATTTATCCTTACTCTGCTGAATTTTAACTGACAAAATCCTGTTTGTAACGTCTTGGGAAAATAATTCTTGAATGAGATTCTGATTCCAATTCCTATCTTCAGTGATTAGATCTTTAACTCTTGGAACCAACTCAGAAATAGTCTGTTTATTGGGCATGTCAGAAATCATTAAAGGATACGGAGGAGGCAGCCAAAAATCCTCAAAGGTTCGGATATAGCCTTAAGCTTGAACCAATTATGATTGATAAACTTATTATGATCAATTTTTTGCTTGCTTATAGCATTAGCTTGAACCTATAGAATTACACACAAATTATTGTTCTAATACTGTAAATGATTATTTAATTATTATTTTAGTAACTAATTAAATTATAAAATTTAATTTGATCAAATAATTAATTATTTTAATTTTAATAAAATATTATTATGGTGACTTCTGTTATTACAAGAATTGCAATAATTAAGAATGATTAAAATAGGGTAGGGTACGGGTTTAGGGTGTACCCTACCCTACCCGCACCCCCCATATATATTTTTTTATTTTTAAAATTTTTTTCGAAAATATTAAAAATAGATTTTAATAAAAAAAAAATAAAACGTCTAATCTAAGCAATCAAACAACTAATAGTTGTTAATCACTATCAATTCCCAGCAACGGCACCAAAAACTTGGTGCGGTATTTTATAACCCACAAACTAACCGGCAAGTGCACCGGGTCGTACCAAGTAATACCTCAGGTGAGTGAGGGTCGATCACACGAGGATTGATGGACTAAGCAACAATGGTTAAGGGATTGGCTTAGTTAGACAAGCAGAAAATCGTGTTTAGATGTTCAAAAAGCATTAAAGAGTAAAGAAGAGTTTGAAGAGACAGGTGAATAGGTAAATAAATTGAGAATAAAATATGGAGAAGATAGTTAAGGTTTTAGAGTTATCTATTTTTTCGGATTAACTTTTCTTACTAACTAATTTAATTATGCAGGATTTAATTTATGGCAAACTGTATGTGACTAGACCCTAATTTCTTAGACTTTCCTAGTCTCCTCTAAAATTCATTAACTACCAATTCCTTGGTTAATTAATTTCAATTAGTGGATGATAATCAATTTTTAGTTTATATGCCATAAAAACTCTAATTACCCAAGAAATAAAAGGATTATATGCCACATATCCTGTTAAATTCAGATAATTAAAATTTAGGAGAATTTGTTTTCAAGCTGTTGTTCAAGTATAGAGCTTTTCCAAGTTATACAAGAACTCAAATAAAAAGAGGGTCATACTTCCGTTCCACCCAAATTCATAAAATAAAGAGTGAAAATAATTCTTAAATTATAAATCCACACATGAATTAAAATAGAAAAAGCAATAAAATCAATCCATACAAATAGACAAAGCTCCTAACCTTAACAATTGAGGATTAGTTGCTCATGGTTCAGAGAAAAATAGGATTCTCATAAAATGTACAGAGTTCCAATCTGATGATCTCCAAAGTTAACTAATGGAATCCCTTTTTAGAACTAATCCTAATAAATTTAAAATCTAATTATCTAAAATTAAAAATAATTTCTTTTCCTAAAAATAAGATTTGAATTTAAAATCAGAATAATCAGCAGGTCTTCAGTTGATGGGTGGGGACCACATATTTTGTCCATTCTGCAGCTTCTAATCTATGTTTTCTGGGCTGAAAACTGGGTTAAAATAGCCAAGAAATCGCTCCCAGCGTTTTTCTGCATTTTTTGCACGTGGCACATGTCACGCGTACGCGTCAATCACGCGCACGCGTCGCTGAGCAAATCTTCAAATCACACGTACGCGTCAGTCACGCGCACGCGTCGCCATGGAAAGCTCCAAATCACGCGTACACGTCGCTCCTCGTTGCCATCTCCTTTTGTTCTTGTGCTACAGAAACTCCATCAAATCCAGCCGAATGCTACCTAAAATAAACAAAATTGCAAAAGACTCAAAGTAGCATCCATATTTGCTAAAAGATAATTAATTCTTTATTAAACTGAACAAATTAGATGCAAATTCACTAGAAAAAGATAGGAAAGATGCTCACGTATCACAACACCAAACTTGAATTGTTGCTTGTCCTCAAGCAACCAAAACTAATATACGCTTAGGATGTGAATTTGCATGAGAATGAGAATTTGATTAAGCTCATGTCTCTTCTTATAGTGGGGTTTACAACTGCAATCCTGAATAGTTTTGGCATCTCACTCTCCTTTGAATCAGAAGAATGTTACTGTCTTTTGGAATTAGAATCCGGATAATATTATGAATTCTCTGATCTTTTGTAATTCAATTTAATCCTTGAACACAGCAATTTTTCTTTGGTGCTTTGCACCTTGAGCCTAGCCGTGACTTTAAATGTTTTGTCTTAAGTTTTACTTGACACAGAAACACCACAAGCACTTAACTGGGGAGCTCTTTTTAATTTCTAAATATTTTTTTATTTTTTTATTTTTTAAATTATCCCCAGATAGTGGTGCTCAAAGCCTTTGGCGTACTCTGCAATTGATCTCAACTCTAAATGTTTTTTCTCAAGGATTACTTGACACAAGAACACCACAAGCATGTGACTAGGAAAACAACTCTTTGAGCTTTTAATCATGTTTGACCTCCCTAGTCATTGATGCTCAGAGCCTTGGACCTTGCTTTTATTTTTCTTTTGCTGCTTCTTTTGCTTCAACGATTAAACTTTTATTAATTTCAGAGAAATCATAATAATTCTCTGAATTTCTGTTCCTTGTACATCAACATTCTTTGATTCAAATTTAAATATGCACTGTTCATGTCATGCATTCAGAATTACAGAAAATACCACCACATTTAAGTAAATAAGACTACTCTTAAAATTAACTCAATTTCTCATGCAATACATCACTTCTATATTTTTTATTTGAATTCAGGCTCAGTGGGAAATACACGAGACATCTTTTCAGAATTAAAGTAATTAAGAGAAAACTAAACTAGACCTAGGATTCTTACTAATGAAGGATCATGCAACAAACAAAGCAAAATAGCAGAAAGCCGGAACATAACATAGAAAAAGAAGGGAGGTATAAAAAAAATGAAAAGAACTCAACCACCTTAGTTATCCTAGCGGTCGTTTTATTCTTCATGTTGTGCTCCTCAGTGAAGATGATTCGCCTCCCTTTTGGTGCCGTAGGAATAAACAGAAAATCTTTAAGCGAAGCATCAACACCAAACTTAAAGGTTTGCTTGTCCTCAAGTAAAAAAGAACTGAAAATAGAAAGAGACAAATATTATGATGAAAGAAAAAGAAAAGGATAAAACAAGAGAGAATTAGGATTGGGAGAGGGGAAAAAAATAAAAAACTGGGCGGCGAACTAGTGGAGTTGTGCGGGGCAAGTGACGCGTACGCGTGTGTTGCGGAATTTTCTTAATGACGCGTTAGCGTCAAGCACGCGTCCGCGTGCCCTGGGTTTTGTGCGATTCGCGTGAAGCCAGCTGTGATCATGCACAACTCTCTGTTCGCGTGGCTTTGGAACCCAGATTTTCAATCGACGCATACGCGTCATGCACGTGCACGCGTGGATGGCCATTTGTGCAAATGACGCGCACGCGTCAGGGAAGCGTACGCGTGGTAAATTTTGTACGTCTAGCACACTTCCAGCCCAAAACCAGCACAAGTCTCTGCCCAAACATATATTTACATCGAATTTCAAGGTCACGCGTACGTGTCACTGACGCGCACGCGTGGAAGGCGGAAAGAGCAAACGACGCACACACATGGGTTACGCGTACGCGTGATGCGGCTTGTGCTTCCAGAGATACTCCCGTTCAAATCTCTGTCAATTTTTATTTTTCACGCACATGCATATGACGCGTACGCATTAGCGACGCTTGCGCGTCATGTGCTCCTCTTCTTTCTTTTTTTTTTTGAATTATCCGGTTCCTGTTCTAAAATAGCTGCATGATCAGAAAATTAGTAAGAACTCAATAAAAATCAAATAAGTAAGACAACAACTACTACGAAAAATAACTAAGGATACGAAATTATCGGTTTGCCTCCCGACAAGCGCTTCTTTATCGTCACTAGCTTGACGATAAGCTCCTCTAAGGAGGAGGATTATAGGGGCTCAGCTCTTCATCCCTTACTTTGAATTTCTTTCCTGTGTCTCCATAACGTAGTTCTGTATGCTCCAGAGAGAGGATTTTGGTTACTGTATAAATCCACTTTGGATTGCTAGTCAACACCACCTTCATTCCTGGGGAGAAACCTTCAGTAGGGATCTTTTCGTTTCTCCATCCTCTGTGTAACACCCTAACCACCAAAGCTCATGCTTCCGGCTGCGCGACTCTGATAGCTCGGACATTACGACGATACTTATACTATTTACTACTAAAATATGAGCCTGTTTAAAATTTTTTACCATATAATTCCTACCCCTCTTACAGAATATATCAAGATAAAGGCGAGGGAACAAAAATAATAATCTAACACAATACAGAGCATCTCAATAACAAATAAATAAACTCTTCGTGACTTCTGCGCCCATATCCTGAAAGGGAAAAAATGTAGGGGGTGAGAACATCATCCTCAAAAGGGTTCTCAGTAGAGGGTTTTTGTGAATTACTGTAATAGGATACATGAAGATAAACCGTACCAGTGATTAATAATCGTCTTATGCCTCTTTTCAAAAACAACGGTTTACAATAAAAGTAAAGTCGAAAATCTTTTCTGAAAGAGGAACCGTTCAATTTTCAAAACATCAAAAGCCTTTCAAAAAGGTTTATCTAAACTGAAGCAAAATAGCCTTTCATATTTTATTCCAAACCAGAAACACAAAACCGAAATCAACCATCGGTTCATCTCATTCTAACCACGGCCCTAGGCTCAAACAATCCAACCATCAACCAATCACCACAATCCAACAGAGTCCTGGACGCAAACACAGATAGGAAGTTCAAGCACAAACAAACAGTTACAGCAAGTAGAACAATTAGCAGTTAATCATATAGGCAAACCACGTACAATATGCACACCCAAATAATGTCACATAGATGCATATGATGCATGCATGTCCTAGTAGCTGATGATATCATCTGTCAGTTACCAAGCCAACCCGACGTGTTCGGTAGCTAACCCGGACACAGTCTCTCTGTTGCGCATTATTATCATTAGAGGGTATCTGCGCCCTGTCGCCATTAGAGGGTATCTTCGCCCTGTCGCCTTTAGAGGGTATCGGTGCCCTGTCACCCTTACAACCAGAGAGAAAACACAAGCATTTTCACATACAACATTCATCTCAGCCATTTGGCTCACGGTTCAATCCAGAACCAGCCAATTTATCAATAAATACAGCCCTTCGGCTTAAACTCATAATTCATAATCAGCCATATGGCCCATAAGTTATTCGGCAACCAGCCATAAATCAATATCATACACAACCATTCCGACTCACGGTTCAATCCAGAACCAGCCAATATTCATAATCATACACAGCCATTCTGGCCCATAACAAACAGCACTTCCGCCATTCAACATCATCAAATTCATAAAACCAGCATTTAAGTCATAAATCACTTTTCTCAAGCCATTTCACTTTGAAATCAAATTTCAACTCTTTTCAGCTTTGGCTTTAAAGATCTCATTTCTCAAATCATCTCAGGCTCATAAGCCAAATTTACTCAAAGTGAGTTCCCTTTTTAAAACAGAGCCACTCTTGGCATTCCCTTTCCAAAACTTCCAAAACCATGGCAAGTTAAGGATTTATTTCAAAGTATTCAAAATCACCCATCCAACAATGGGATTTTATAACCAAAAGTTTCCTGACAGAGTCCCAAGTCTTTAGGGGAGAATAATAAAACTCAGTTCGCCAAATTCATTTAAAATCATTAAAACTTTGGCTTTCCGTTTTGAGTAATAAAATAGGATCTAAGTCAAACCGAGTCACGTAATCATTCACTTCTTTCAAGTCTGTTTCCTCTACTTATGCAAAAACCAACTTCAACCCCCATGATAAATTCTAGAATGTTTCAACTGTTCAAAATTGTTTAGTCTTGCAATAATTCAGAATTCAAAGAGTACTTAAAACCTTTCTCACAACATTTCAAAATGAAACATGTCAAGAGACATTCAAGTTCTTTCAAAGTCATTGAAACTCCTCTAATTGAAACCCTTTAGTCAAATTCAAAGGCATTTCCCTTGTCATATTTAAAACAGCTTAAAAACAAAAGTTCCATCTAAGTAACTTTCTCCTGAAAGAGATACAATGCCTTTCTCAAGAAGCAAGACTAAATCACAATTTTCACTTTAATAATTCATTTCAAAAGCATGAATCATCCTTTTCTTGATAATTTATATAAAATAGGAGAAGTCTTTAACCCGTCATTTTTCCATACAACATTCAATAAAGATTCCGATTTTATAGAAATTTTGGCAGCACCTCCCTTAAAACTTGGACTTTTGCCACCCGGTTCGAGCCCAACTAAACCGTTTTTCATTTCTTTTCAACAACTCAAAACCAATAAATCTGACAGTCGCCTCAGTGGCATATCTCAATGTAATCATTTCAAAATCAACTCAATATCAACCGATTTAACTCATTTCGAATGTTTAAAAGAATCGGTTCAACAATAAATCATTTATCAAAGACCAAATTAATTAAAGTAACCCAGGCTGAATTTCAAGAGTATTCTATCTTTCACATCATCAAAATAATTGACTCAATTCAAACCGATCCTCAACGGATTAAACTCACATTTCAAATCTTTAAAGAATCAACTTGAAAAGCATTCTGTTTCACAAAACCACACAACAATCCATTCATCAAAACCAAATAATAATCCATTCAAACATATAATTACATTCAGCCAGGATGATCAACATCACATAAGGCTTATACAATCACCAAATACATTATCTCACATCAGTATCCATATGTAATAATTCTGACATATAAAATATAGATTTTGGAAAGCGCTCCTACCTCAAAATGCAAAACTCCATAACTCAAACGCCTCATAAGTTCTTTTCACCTCAACTCGAAATCAAAGGCAACTTCAAAGCACAGCCCTACACATTTTTGCAGCAGCATAATCAGCTCTAATTTACAACAAGCAACCTCAGTTACTAAACTCTAGGAACATTAATAACGTATAGCCTTTAATACACGTACGAGACACTAACGTAGGGCTTTCGAGACATAATCTCTTACCAGAATGACAACACGAAGCAGCTGCGATTTCGAACCGACGGCAGCAACAGCTCCGGCGGCGGCCAGAAACTCCGGTGGATCAACTAGAAAAACCGTACAGCATCAAAACCATCTCAAAAATAAAAAAGGCAGAAACCTCAAATGAAACCCTTACCGGTAACTTTTCCGGCGACGGCAGAGTAGCCAGAAGCTCCGGCGGTGGTTCCGGTGGCCTAAGAACTCCAATAGCAGTGAATCTGAATCCTCTCCTAACTGCGGTTCAACTAACCATCACCAGCAACGGTGACGGACATCAACAGCGGTGAACGGCAGTAGCTCCGGTGTGGTTCCGACAGCCACAACAACTCCGGCGGTCGTACGCGACGGGCGACAACCACTGCAGCATCTGGCTGGGCAGCGGCATCTTCTGACGGCAATGGAAGCTTTAGCAGCATCGCGGGTGGCCTTCCCCCTCTCTCCCGTCGGGTCGTCTCTCTCTCTCCTCGGGTTTCTCCGACAACAGCGGCGCAAACGTCGGCGACCACCGTGGCTGGGAGCAGTTCCTTTGATGGCGAGGAACAAGGACCCAACGACGACAACAATCGGCAGCCCTTTTCCCGTTCTCCGTGGCACTCTTCTCGATCTGTCTCTCTTTCTGTTTCCTGCGGTGTCGGCAGAAGCTCGACGGGACAGCGGCGGCGCGAGCTTGGCGGCGGTGAGGCATGGTTCGATCTCCCTATTTCGCGAGCTCTCTCTCTCTCCTCGCCCAGATCTCCCTTTCCCCTCAGCTCGCAATGGCGGCGACGGTGGTTGTGGCACCCACCACACCGCCTCCCTCTTCTCCCCTCTCCCCTAATTTTGCTTCTCCTTCTCTTTGTTTTCTTCGTTCCTTTCTTTCTCTCCCTGTTGTCATCGCGCGTGTGTGTGTGTCTAAGGTAGAGAGGGGCAGCAGCTGCTGCTGCTGAGTGTGAGTGCAGGAAACTGGGTCGGGTAGTAGGTCACTGGGTTAGGGTTTCATTTTTGAAAATTAGGGTTAGGGGCATTTTAGTAATTTCAAATGAAATTGGGAATAATATAGTAATTGAAACCCAAATTAAATTCAACATTAATTGTATATAGAAATACTATTTGCTCATCAATTTTACAAATTATTTTCAATAAAATGTCCAAATCCAAAAACTTAGAAATAATATAATTAATTTCTCTATTTTCCAAAATAGAAATATCAATATATTAAAATATTGATTATTTAGTCCATATAATATAAAATCCTTATTATTTCATAACTATCAACTTTATAATTCAAATATAGAAAATAATCCAATAATTATAAAATTGGATAATATTCATAACTCATATCAAATCCAATAAATCAAAACTTGCCTTAATTACCTTTAATAAAATAATTTTTTAAATTAAGGCTATAAATAACCATTTGATTTGAGACTTGATCATAATCAGACTTTTCAAAAGTTCTGGGTCTTACATTCTACCCACCTTATAAAAATTTTCGTCCTCGAAAAATGATACAAAACGAAAGGAATTTCATAACAGTTCACCCTTAAACACATTTAAGCAAGAAGCAAAAATATCTCAACATATAAACATATATACGGTTTGTCAAATACTTGGATGGTTGTATGCATAAAGATACAAAGGTAGGAGTGTGATTGCAAAGCAAACGTTACCAGATAGGTTCAATGTAAAAGATGACATGGGTCAAACATGTGATAGTAAGGCAAGGCATTGAAGGTTATAAAACAGGATGAGGTTACAACGACGTGCTCAACATCCACACACTAAACTCATCTCAACCTCAGAGCTTCAACCTTCTAGCCCCATCAAACACCTTACAACCCCCATATCCGATCATACGCCTAACGATCGCAAACTTGTCTGCAAGGAACAATATACCACAACTCATAACATTGTACACCTACCACTTCAACTTCCGTATACATGTATCATGCCTTAAAGAACTAACGCATCGCGTTACTACGTCTACAAGTCGCACGTGATATCAAAATAATTCTCGAGTCTACTCAGAAGGATACAAGATCTTAGAAAGGAGGGACACATGTCAAGAATAATACTCATAGGTTTGAGAGAATGTATCCAATCCAGGTAAACAAAGACGCTCAACCAATGAAGTTTACTAGAAATAAATCGATTGACAACTTCAAAGATAATCCTTGTTTCAAAGAAATCCAATAGAACCAATAAGAAGAAAATTCAGTGCATTATTTTGAAACAAATTCAAGCTAAGTCGAAGAAGCATGAAGTGTCCAGAAGAGAATATCTCAAACCCAAGACAAAGCTCACAGAACTTAAGAGCATGATTAAAAATACTTCCAAATGCATTGTTCATAAAAGAATCGAAAGCTTGCGCAAAATCATTTCGCAATTTAGAAGAAGAGCTCAATAGCAAACATTCCTCAAGAGGGTAACAAAAGCAATAACGTGGCTTTGCTCTAATTCGATTTTAAGTTGAAGTAGATTATGTAGAGTTTTAAAAATAAAATGCACACAAATTTGGCCAAGAGCCAAAATATTCCCTCAAATATGTTAGAAAGATGATTAGGTGCACAACCTAACCAAAGGCAATCATAAAACTCGGAAGAGAAATCAAATGCTTGTTCAAAATTCCCAGAGTCCATACTCCAACAAGCGTGTGTAAAAGTTTTAGCAAGGACGAAAGAGAAAGTTAAACTCTTTTTAGAAAGGAAATCCCGAGGTAAAAATTTGCTTACAATCTGGTAAGGAAATAAGTGGTGCATTACAAACAACCGGCTTCCACTAAACAAGGAAGCTTTCCAAAACCTCATTTAAAATAGCGTATACCAACTTTAAGATCAATTTTGTCAAAATCGAATAATGGTTTCACTCTCAATCAAGTAATAGGAAATAGATTCAGTTTAGAATTTCTTTGAAGAGAATTCAAAACTTCTTTAAAAGTTCAAAACAAGACTCCAAAGTGTTCTTGAAATCACCATCTCAAAAGAACATTCAAGAAGTTTAAGATGTACTAAAAAAGAGTCAAGCCTTGCAAGAAAGGATCTTAAACCAAAATAGTTCAAACAAGATCTACTAGGCATGAGACATCAAATAAGCTTTCAATTGATCCAAAAGAATACAAAAGTTATAGAAAAAGACAACTCAATCATTAGTAATCTCTCAAGGATAAGTCTTTGACTAAAAACTCTGGTAGAAACAATGAGAGGATAAATGATGCACTATTTTGAAACGAATCAAACTTACTCATATAAGAATGAGATTCACAAAAAGGAAAAACTAAGATCAATGGAAATATTCACAAGATGTAAAAGATCAGTTAAAAACAAGGTCAAGCATGACATTCATGGAGATGGAAGGCTTAAGGAAGACTTTAGTCCATTCGTAAGAAGAAAGCCATGAGTCCAACATTTTCAAAAGAACAACAATGACATAAACCATATAGCATGCTAAATCAAACTCAATTCAAAATAAGTTAAGTAAAGCTTATCAAAAGAAACTCAACCGAGACAAAAGTGGTAAATCCTTTCTTTTCAAAATTTTGAAAAATATTCAAATACATAATCAAATGAAGATGTGCATTGGAACTATAGTAGAATTACTAGAAATTCAAATTGTAATTCAAAGTAAATGCAGTTCCGTAAACCAGTAAAAGTACAGGCAAGGTATTAGAAATAAATCGTTGTTAAACTGTATAAGAAATCGTCAAAGTTTCATATATAGATAAGTATGTATCTCTTCAACAGCAATTCTCATAAAATCTCAAAATTGGCTGTGCTCACTGTCAAATAAGAGAAAAAATGAATCAAAAATTTCTCTAATAATGGACTCGAAATCCGTAGTGAACATGCACAACGCAATAGGACAAGTTCAAAGCTATAGCAAGGAATACATGAATCAAGAAAAACTCAAATAGAGAAAGACAGATACAACAAGGATTTCAAACAAGCATATGCACTTAGGATCAAACAAGAATACATATGAATGGAGGAATAAAGTTGAAATATCAAATTACTTTTCATAAAGAGTAGCAAACAAGAACTCCAAGTTAGGCTATGAAAGAACAGGTCGACTCGAACAAAATCCAAAACACACAACTGAATAGCCTCGAGAAATAGTCTCCAACATTTCCAAAATCCGCGATTCGCTTTACTCAAAAGTCGCATATCATCTATGACAACCCATTAGTGCTTTCATATACATAATTCACTAGTATTAAGCCGGCCAAACTTAATACCAAGAATTGTGCAACGCAAGACTAACAGCGTTAATCAATAGATCGTCATGTGCATAAAACTCTAATTCTCGTCATTCGACAAGACCTAATACATGACAAGCGCTCAGAGTATGCAATTGAAGCATAGTCGGTCCATTCCTCAGGCTCTACAGGAAGGACTGCTCTGATACCATAATGTAATACCCTAACCACCAAAGCTCACGCTTTTGGCTGCGCGACTCTGATAGCTCGAACATTACGACGACACTTATACTATTTACTACTAAAATATGAGCCTATTTAAAACTTTTTACCGCAATATCGCTCCCAAGATATATATAATATTACAAACATTACCCAATACAATTCCTACCCCTCTTACAGAATATATCAAGATAAAGGTGAAGGAACAAAAATAATAATCTAACGCAATACAGAGCATCTCAATAACAAATAAATAAACTCTTCATGACTTCTGCACCCATATCCTGAAATGGGGAAAATGTAGGGGGGTGAGAACATCATCCTCAAAAGGGTTCTCAGTAGAGGGTTTTTGGAAATTACTGTAATAGGATACATGAAGATAAACCGTACCAGTGATTAATAACCATCTTATGCCTCTTTTAAAAAACAACAGTTTACAATAAAGTAAAGTCAGAAATCTTTTCTGAAAGAAGAACCGTTCAACTTTCAAAACATCAAAAGCCTTTCAAAAAGGTTTATCTAAACTGAACCAAAATAGCCTTTCATATTTTATTCCAAACCAGAAACACAAAACCGAAATCAACCATCGGTTCATCTCATTCTAACCACGGCCCTAGGCCCAAACAATCCAACCATCAACCAATCACCACAATCCAACAGAGTCCCAGACACAAACACAGATAGGAAGTTCAAGCACAAACAAACAGTTACAGCAAGTAGAACAATTAGCAGTTAATCATAAAGGCAAACCACGTACAATATGCACACCCAAACAATGTCACATAGATGCATATGATGCATGCCTATCCTAGTGGCTGATGATATCATCTGTCGGTTACCAAGCTGACCCGACGTGTCCGATAGCTAACCCGGACACAGTCTCTCTGTTGTGCATTATTATCATTAGAGGGTATCTGCGCCCTGTCACCATTAGAGGGTATCTGCGCCCTGTTGTAAAACCCGGTTAATTAACGGCTAATTAACCCATAAATGAGAAATTATTCTAGAAAGCCCAAAATGTGATTTTTATGACTAAATGTGATAGAGGAGACCAAGACAAGAATTTCGGTACCAATTTTATAGAATTCGGACCAAGATTGGACCGAACGGGCCAAACCGGGCCAATTGGACCCAAAGTGGGCCCTTGGCCCAACATAACTTAACCAAAACCCTAGTTTTCAGCACTCTCTCTCCTCATTTGTTACACACACAAGCTGAAATTAGAGAGAAAGGGAGGAAGAAC
>NC_029773.3:72638769-72639236 GCF_000817695.3 Arachis duranensis | reverse complement strand
GCGCCGATTGTGCTGCACCCAATGCCCAGCCATTTTCCAGAGAGTTGTGCGAAAACTGTGCCAGCTTTGTGCCTGGGGAACGAGAGAACCCACGCGTACGCGTGGTTGACGCGTGCGCGTCGTTTGGCTATTTTTCAATCCACGCGTTGGCGTGCATGACGCTTACGCGTCGATGAGTTTTGTGGCCATCCACGCGTGCGCATGGAGTGCGCGTACGCGTGGCCGTGTTTTCATCATAAAGTTGATTTTTGAGTTTTAAAAGCCAAATTTCATACTTCTAAGCCTCCGATCTCACCACTTATATCTTAAATCATTATGATATGCCTAGCTATGAGAGAAGGAGCTAGTGGATGTGGTAACTTGCGAGTTAAGCAAGGGAAAATGAATAATCAATGAGGATCATTGATGATTATGTGTGATGTGGAGGATGGTGGTGGAAGTGCTTGTTATGCCATGGGCCGAAAGGC
>NC_029773.3:72635591-72637916 GCF_000817695.3 Arachis duranensis | reverse complement strand
CTAGGATTGCCTTTGGCTTTCCTCCATTATTATGTATTATATATGTGGAAGCTGTTACCATGCTGGGGACCTCTGGTTCTCACCCATGCGGATTTTGTGGTTTTCAGATGCAGGACGTGAGGCGTCCCGCTGAGGCATGCTGGAGACTTCTATTATTGCGAAGATCCTTTGTTCTCGGAGCTATGTTTTGGTTTATATCTTCTGCTTAGATACTTTTATCTCCATTAAATAATACAAACTGTGATGACTCCTCTTACGGGAGAGTTTGGAGAATAGGTTTTATGTTTTTGTGTCCCTTTGGGTTTCCTTTGGGGTTTTCCTTATTTTATCATATGTTTATATTGTTATGCTCGGACCGGTTATCTTCGCAGCCGGATCTTGAGTCTTGATATTCCTGTTTTTGACACTCCTTTGTATATAGCGTTGGTTATCCTTGTTCGTTACGTTATCGATCGGAATGTTGCGCTTTAAGGTTGCGGTTTTTGTTTACCCCTTTTTTCTACAAAGGCTCCTAGTTATAATCAATTATTCATACTACTATACGTACTAAATTTTTATTTTAGAGGTCGTAATACCTTGCCATCTCTGAATTATGACTTAAGCATAAGACTCTGTATGGTAGGGTGTTACAATTATGGTATCAGAGCAGTTCGTTCATGTAGAGCCTGAGGGATGGACTGATTATGCTTCTGTGCATTCTCTGTGTGTGTGTTATGTGCTGTTATTATATCTGCTTGATATAATTGGCATAAACGTTCATGAGCATGCATTTGGGACTTTGAAGTACTAGACTTCCGATATTGAGACTGATCAACTTAATATCGATTGTTTGGTATGTATAGGGACCAGATGGCGCCTCGTGGACGCGGTAGAGTGTATAGGAACCAGATGGCGCCTCGTGGACGCGGTAGAGGTAGTGCGAGAGGTCGTACGAATGCTCGTGCACCGGAGAATAACCCTAATGACCCGGTGAACTTTATGACTGCGTTGGAAAACATGGCTGCTGCTATGCAAGCCACTGCTGAGGCTCTTGGTCAACAGATGAACAACCATGGTAATGATGGAGGTGGAGTTCAGGGCCCGATGACACTGGCAAACTTTTTGAAGGTTAATCCGCCTAAGTTCAAGGGAACTACTAGTACGACTGAGGCTGATACATGGTTTCAGGCTATAGAGCGAGCGCTGCAAGCGCAAGTGGTGCCTGAAGGATAGCGTGTCGAGTTTGCTACCTATATGCTTGTCGGTGAAGCGTCGCATTGGTGGCAAAGTATCCGACGTCTTCTGCAGCAGGGTGATGACTATATTACTTGGAATGTCATTCAAGAAGAGTTCTATAAGAAGTACTTTCCGACTTCTGCTAGGACGGCAAAGGAACTTGAATTGTTACAGCTGAAGCAGGGTACTATGTCCATATCGGAGTATACTGACAAGTTTGAGGAGCTGTTCAGGTTCTCTCGTATGTGCCAAGGGACTCCGGTGGAATATGAGGAATGGAAGATTGTAACTTTAGGTTATGATCTAAGAGTGTACAATGCTACCCATGAAGCCATGGTAACTAGGCTAGGATGCCCGGAAGTTTCCTTTAGGTTCAAGCAGCGTGATTTTATTCATAATTTAGTCTGTTTGCCGATGATCGGTCTTGATCTTATCTTGGGATTGGACTGGTTATCTAAGAACCATGTTCTGCTAGATTGTTCTACAAAGTCGGTGTACTTTATGCCGGAAGATACAGAAGGGCCGATCGTGGTGAATAATTATTACTTGAATTCAACGGTGGTGAACTGAAATGGCTGGACAAACTTTAAATGCTTTATTTGATTCGGGAGCATCACATTCATTCATTGCATTTGAGAAAGCCCATGACTTAGGATTGAAGATTGTAACCTTAGGTTATGACCTAAAAGTATATAATGCTACCCATGAAGCCATGGTAACTAGGCTAGGATGTCCGGAAGTTTCCTTTAGGTTCAAGCAGCGTGATTTTGTTCATAATTTAATCTGCTTGCCGATGACCGGTCTTGATCTTATCTTAGGATTGGACTGGTTATCTAAGAACCATGTTCTGCTTGATTGTTCTACAAAGTCGGTGTACTTTATGCCGGAAGATACTGAAGGGCCGGTCGTGGTGAATAATTATTACTTGAATTCGATGATGGTGAATTGTTCCGGAACCGAATGTCAGGGTATCATGTTGTTAACAGCGGGTGTTTCGGGTGATGACCAAAGGTTGGAACAGATTCCTGTTGTGTGTGAGTTTCCAGAAATGTTTCCCGATGATATTGATGAGTTTCCACCTAACCGAGAAGTTGAGTTTGCTATTGAGTT
>NC_029773.3:72634797-72635441 GCF_000817695.3 Arachis duranensis | reverse complement strand
CCAAGTGTATCTCCGTGGGGTGCTCCAGTGTTACTGGTGAAGAAGAAGGATGGGAGTATGCGGCTTTGTGTGGATTACAGGCAGCTGAACAAGGTTACAATAAAGAATAAGTACCCATTGCCAAGAATTGATGATCTTATGGATCAGTTACAAGGAGCTGGAGTTTTCTCCATGATCGATTTGCGATCCGGTTATCACCAGATAAGGGTGAGGGGTGAGGATATCCCTAAGACCGCTTTCAGGACTCGTTATGGTCATTACGAGTACACTGTAATGTCTTTTGGGTTGACGAACGCTCCTGCGGTATTTATGGATTACATGAATAGAGTTTTCCGTCCGTTTTTGGATAAATTCGTTGTTGTCTTCATTGATGACATACTGATTTATTCCAAGACTGAAGAAGAGCATGCGGGACACTTGAGGACCGTATTGCAGATTCTAAAGGAGAAGAAACTCTATGCAAAACTATCGAAGTGTGAGTTTTGGAAGAGTGAGGTGAAGTTTTTGGGCCATCTGGTGAGTAAGAAGGGAATAGCCGTAGATCCAACAAAGGTGGAGGCTGTGATGGATTGGAAGCAACCAACCACCATAACAGAGATAAGGAGTTTTCTGGGCTTAGCTGGCTATTACCGAAGGTTTATCAA
>NC_029773.3:72633003-72634145 GCF_000817695.3 Arachis duranensis | reverse complement strand
TTATGGAGATTCAAGGGTAGGATCATTGTGCCGGATGTTGGCACTTTGAGGCAAGATGTTTTAAAGGAGGCACACAAAAGCGGATTCTTCATTCACCCGGGAAGTACTAAGATGTACCGTGATTTAAAGGCAATGTTCTGGTGGTCGGGAATGAAGAATGATGTGGCGGAATATGTTTCAAAGTGTTTAACTTGTCAAAAGGTAAAGATTGAACATCAAAGACCTTCCGGGATGTTGCAACCTTTAGAGATTCCGCAATGGAAGTGGGAAAGCATTGCAATGGACTTTGTGTCAGGATTGCCAAGGACTAGGGCTGGTTTTGATGCTATTTGGGTGATTGTGGACCGATTGACGAAATCAGCTCACTTTTTGCCCATTCGGATGACTTACACCCTTGAGGAGCTAGCACGGTTATACATAAAGGAGATTGTGAGACTTCATGGTGTACCTGCTACTATAATCTCTGATAGAGATCCTCGTTTCACTTCAAGGTTTTGGGGTGCATTTCAGAAAGCTTTTGGAACCCGATTAAGCTTGAGCACAACTTACCATCCTCAAACAGATGGTCAATCTGAGAGGACGATCCAAACACTGGAGGATATGTTAAGAGCTTGTGTTTTGGACCAACCGGCGAGTTGGGATCGGTATATGCCATTAGTGGAGTTTGCATACAATAATAGTTATCATGCGAGCATCGGAATGGCTCCGTATGAGGCCTTGTATGGGAGGAAATGTCAATCTCCACTATGTTGGTATGAAGCCGGAGAGAAAAGCTTGTTGGGGCCGGAAATGATAGCTGAGACTACTGAACAAGTCAAGAAAATCCGTGATAGGATGCTTACGGCGCAGAGTCGTCAAAAGAGTTACGCCGATCAGAGGCGAAAGCCCTTAGAATTTGAGGAAGGAGACCATGTTCTCCTTAAGGTTACTCCGACTACGGGAGTAGGTAGGGCAATTAAGGCAAAGAAGTTGAATCCTCGATACATTGGTCCATTTCAAATCCTGGAGAGGATTGGACCGGTAGTGTATCGGATGGCTCTACCACCTCATCTTTCAAATCTGCACGACGTGTTTCACGTGTCGCAGCTTCGGAAGTACACCCCTGATGCTAGCCATGTGTTAGAACCTGAGTCGGTTCAGTT
>NC_029773.3:72630134-72630453 GCF_000817695.3 Arachis duranensis | reverse complement strand
TTGCACTTCCACTATCTGAGATACGAGTTTCCCTGGGTAGTAGCAGTGGCTAGCCACCACGTGCTCCAGGTTGAGACTTAATACTCTGCTGACCCTATGTCGTAAGTGTGGCCGGGCACTGTGAAAGACCCGGATGAGCTCGCCCCCGTATATATTCACCAGTGAGGGTGATGGATATAGATCATGATTATGATCAAGTTTATGACGAGTACAACTCGAGTTGGGGATGCATGACAGAGGGACAGTCCAATGGTTAGCTACCAGGACTTGTCGGGTTGGCTCTATAACCGACAGATGATATCATCAGCCACTAGGGACA
>NC_029773.3:72618733-72629926 GCF_000817695.3 Arachis duranensis | reverse complement strand
GCTGGGGACCTTTGGTTCTCACCCATGCGGATTTTGTGGTTTTCAGATGCAGGACGTGAGGCGTCCCGCTGAGGCATGCTGGAGACTTCTATTATTGCGAAGATCCTTTGTTCTCGGGGCTATGTTTTGGTTTATATGTTCTGCTTAGATACTTTTATCTCCATTAAATAATACAAACTGTGATGACTCCTCTTACGGGAGAGTTTGGAGAATAGGTTTTATGTTTTTGTGTCCCTTTGGGTTTCCTTTGGGGTTTTCCTTATTTTATCATATGTTTATATTGTTATGCTCGGACCAGTTATCTTCGCAGCTGGATCTTGAGTCTTGATATTCCTGTTTTTGACACTCCTTTGTATATATATATCTCGCGTTGGTTATCCTTGTTCGTTACGTTATCGATCGGAGTGTTGCGCTTTAAGGTTGCGGTTTTTGTTTACCCCTTTTTTTCTACAAAGGCTCCTAGTTATAATCAATTATTCATACTATTATACGTACTAAATTTTTATTTTAGAGGTCGTAATACCTTGCCATCTCTGAATTATGACTTAAGCATAAGACTCTGTATGGTAGGGTGTTACACCTGTCGTCATTAAAGGATATCGGTGCCCTGTCACCCTTACAACTAGAGAGAAAACACAAGCATTTTCACATACAACATTCATCTCAGCCATCCGGCTCACGGTTCAATCCAGAACCAGCCAATTTATCAATAAATACAGCCCTTCGGCTTAAACTCATAATTCATAATCAGCCATATGGCCCATAACTCATTCGGCAACCAGCCATAAATTAATATCATACACAGCCATTTCGACTCACGGTTCAATCCAGAACCAACCAATATTCATAATCATACACAGCCATTCCGGTCCATAACAAACAGCACTTTCGCCATTCAACATCATCAAATTCATAAAACCGGCATTTAAGCCATAAATCACTTTTTTCAAGCCATTTCACTTTGAAATCAAATTTCAACTCTTTTCAGCTTTGGCTTTAAAGATCTCGTTTCTCAAATCATCTCAGGCTCATAAGTCAAATTTACTCAAAGTGAGTTTCCTTTTTAAAACAAAGCCACTCTCAGCATTCTCTTTCCAAAACTTCTAAAACCATGGCAAGTTAAGGATTTATTTCAGTGTATTCAAAATCACCCATCCAACATTGGGATTTTAATACCAAAAGTTTCCCGGCAGAGTCCTAAGTCTTTAGGGGAGAATAATAAAACTCAGTTTGCCAAATTCATTTAAAATCATTAAAACCTTGGCTTTCCGTTTTGAGTAATAAAATAGGATCTAAGTCAAACCGAGTCACGTAATCATTCACTTCTTCAAGTCTGTTTCCTCTACTTAGGCAAAAACCAACTTCAACCCCCATGATAAATTCTAGAACGTTTCAACTGTTCAAAATTGTTTTAGTTTTGCAATAACTCGGAATTCAAAGAGTACTTAAAACCTTTCTCACAACATTTCAAAATGAAACATGTCAATAGACATTCAAGTTCTTTCAAAGTCATTGAAACTCCTCTAATTGAAACTCAGGCTGAATTTCAGGAGTATTCTATCTTTCACATCATCAAAATAATTGACTTAATTCAAACTGATCCTCAACGGATTAAACTCACATTTCAAATCTTTAAAGAATCAACTTGAAAAGCATTCGGTTTCATAAAACCACACAACAATCCATTCATCAAAACCAAATAATAATCCATTCAAACATATAATTACATTCCCCCAGGATGATCAACATCACATAAGGCTTATACAATCACCAAATACATGATCTCACATCAGTATCCATATGTTATAATTTCGATATATAAAATATAGTTTTTGAAAGGCGCCCTTACCTCAAAACGCAAAACTCCATAACTCAAACACCTTATTAGTTCTTTTCGCCTCAACTCGAAATCAAAGGCAGCTTCAAAGCACAGCCCCACACATTTTCGCAGCAGCATAATCAGTTCTAATTTACAACAAGCAACCTCAGTTACTAAACTCAAGGAACATTAATAACATATAGGCTTTAATACACGTACGAGACACTAATGTAGGGCTTTCGAGACATAATCTCTTACCGCAATGACAACACAAAGCAGCTGCGATTTCGAACCGACGGCAGCAACAGCTTCGGCGGCGGCCAGAAACTCCGGTGGATCAACTAGAAAAATCGTACAGCATCAAAACCATCTCGAAAACTAAAAAGGCAAAAACCTCAAATGAAACCCTTATCGGCAACTTTTCCGGCGACGGCAGAAGTAGCTAGAAGCTCCGGCGGTGGTTCCGGTGGCCTCAGAACTCTGGCAGTGGCGGATCTGAATCCTCTCCTGACTGCGGTTCAACTAACCATCACCAGCAACGGCGACGGACATCAGCAGCGGTGAACGGTAGTAGCTCCGGTGTGGTTCTGACTGCCACAACAACTCTGGGGGCTGTACGCGACGGGCGACAACCACTGTAGCATCTGGCTGGGTAGCGGCAGCTTCTGACGGCAATGGAAGCTCCGACAGCGTCGCGGGTGGCCTTCCCTCTCTCCCCCGTCGGGTCGTCTCTCTCTCTCCTTGGATTTCTCTGACAACAGCGGTGCAAACGTCGGCGACCACTTTGGCTGGGAGCAGTTCCTTCGACGGCGAGGAACAAGGACCCAACGACAACGGCAATCGGCAGCCCTTTCCCCCTTCTCCGCAGCACTCTTCTCGATCTGTCTCTCTTTCTGTTTCCTGAGGTGTCGGTAGAAGCTCGACGGGACAGCGGCAGCGCGAGCTTGGCGGCGGTGAGGCATGGTTTGATCTCCCTGTTTCGAGAGCTCTCTCTCTCCTCGCCCAGATCTCCCTTTCCCCTCAGCTCGCAATGGCGGCGACGGTGGCAGTGGCACCCACCGCGCCGCCTCCCTCTTCTCCTCTCTTCCCTAATTCTGCATCTCCTTCTCTTTGTTTCGTTCGTTCCTTTCTTTCTCTCCCTGTTGTCTTCGCGTGCGCGTGTGTGTGTCTAGGGTAGAGAGGGGGCAGCAGCTGCTGCTACTGAGTGTGAGTGAAGGAAACTGGGCCAAGTAGTGGATCACTGGGTTAGGGTTTCGTTTTTGAAAATTAGGGTTAGGGGCATTTTAGTAATTTCAAATGAAATTGGGAATAATATAGTAATTGAAACCCAAATTAAATCCAACACTAATTGTATATAGAAAATACTATTTGCTCATCAATTTTACAAATTATTTTCAATAAAATGTCCAAATTCAAAAAATTAGAAATAATATAATTAATTTCTCTATTTTCCAAAATAGCAATATCAATATATTAAAATATTGATTATTTAGTCCATATCATATAAAATCCTTATTATTTCATAACTATCAACTTTATAATTCAAATATAGAAAATAATCCAATAATTATAAAATTGGATAATATTCATAACTCATCTCAAATCCAATAAATCAAAACTTGCCTTAATTACCTTTAACAAAATAATTTCTGAAATTAAGGGTATAAATAACCATTTGATTTGAGACTTGATCATAATAAGACTTTTCAAAAGTTCTGGGTCTTACACTCTGGGTACTTTCTTCTTTTTGGGAACCTCTTCCTTGGTAGATGATGCATTCCCAACACCAAACTTAGGTTTGATGTCAGGCGAAATTTTATTGATTGTTACCAAGGGAGGTTTGAGCTACAGATTCTGCTGTGTATCATTAGGGGGTTTTTGAAGGGTTGGATCAATAAGCTCAGTCTGCATGCACCTCTCTTCTTCACCTGTCAAATGTACCTCTCTGAAAACATGAAAGACTAGTTGCTCATCATACACTCTAAGCACTAATTCACCCACTTCTACATTAATCAGAGCTCTTCCAGTGGCTAGAAATGGTCTTCCTAGAATTATAGAGGCATTCTCATCCTTCCCTGTGTCAAGAATCACAAAGTCTGCTGGGAGGAAGAACTTACCCACTTTGACCAGGATATTCTCCACTAATCTGTATGCAGACTTCATAAATTTATCTGCCATCTGTAATGCTATCTTTATGGGTTGAGCCTCTTGGATTTGCAGCTTCTTCATCACAAACAAGGGCATCAAATTGATACTTGCTCCCAGATCACATAATACTTTCTCAAAAGTTGTGCTCCCAATGGTGCATGGAATTTGAAAGCTCCCTAGATCTGACATCTTCCTTGGCAAGTTATTCTGAATTACAGCACTACATTCCTTAGTCAAGATTACTGTCTCATCTCCCTTTAAACGCTTCTTCTTTGACAACAGCTCCTTCATGAACTTGACATAGATAGGCATTTGCTCCAAAACCTCAGCAAAAGGAATATTGATTTGTAACTTTCTGAAGACTTCCAAGACCTTTGAGAACTGCTTGTCCTTGGTCTCCTTTTGAAGTCTCTGAGGATATGGCATCTTAGGCTTGTACTCAGGAGCCTTTGGCAATGTAGGATGAGTGTCAAGAAAGTATGGGAATGGATTGTCCGCACACTTTGGAGGGGCGTGCTCTTCTTCTTCCTTCTTCTCCTCTGGAGCTTCTTTTTTAACTGACTCTTCATTGACTTTGGCCTCAGAGCCAGCTACTTTACCACTTCTCATTTGAATAACCTTGTAATCTTTTTCAACTGGCTCCTCAGCAATTTGTGCTTCCATACTTGCCACTTGTCCACTTATCAAGGTGATAGCCTTGCATTCCTCTCTTGAATTCACCATTGTATTACCAGGAAAGCTATTAGTGGTCCTTTGATCAATTTTATTAACTTTTGTGGCTAATTGACCTATTTGAATCTCTAAGTTCTTGATTAATGCTCTGGTTTCCTATTTAAAACTTATCAACATTGCTTCTAAATCATTATTCTGTTGGGACTGAGAAGTTGCTTGCTGAGATGACTGAAACTGGTGGTTATTAAAATTATTCTATTGAAAACCACCATGAGAATTATGATTAAAATTTTGTGGCCTCTGAGGTTGCTCTCTCCACCCAAAATTTAGGTGATTTCTTCACCCCTGATTGTAGGTCTTAGAATAGGGATCATTGTTGGGATTTCTAGGAGAACTCCCCATGTAATTAACCTGTTCAGAAAAAAATTGAGCATAATCATAATTATCATTTTGCACAAAATTACCTGTCATGTCATAAGAGGCTTCTTGAGGTGGATTTTGGGTGTTGATAGCTGAGACTTGCATGCCACCCATCTGTTGAGTAAGTAGACTTATTTGCTGAGACATAAGCTTGTTCTGAGCAAAAAGAGTATTAAGAGTTTCTACTTCCAACACGTATCTCTTTTGAGAGGTCTTAGAGCTCACAGAATTCCTGTTAGATGAGTACAAGTATTGGTTGCTAGCAACCAATTCAATAAGTTCAATAGTCTCCTCTGGTGTCTTCTTCTTGTGCAATGAACCTCCTGTAGAATTATCTAAGCACATCTTGGACATTTCACCTAAACCTTCATAAAAGATGTCTAGTTGTGTCCATTTGGAGAACATGTCCAGAGGGCATTGCCTAGTCAGTAGTTTGTATCTTTCCCAAGCTTCATAAAGAGTTTCACCATCCTTCTGTCTGAAGGTCTGAACCTCCACCCTAAGCTTAGTCAGCTTCTTTGGTGGGAAAAATTTAATAAGAAATTCAGTAACAACCTTGTCCCAATTATCCAAACTCTCCTTGGGTCGGGAATCTAGCCATAGCTTTGCTCCATCCTTCAGGGTAAACGGGAAGAGCATGAGTTTGTACACCTCTGGATTCACTCTATTTATCTTTATAGTATCACAAATTTGTAGAAAACTAGATATAAACTGATTTGGGTCTTCGTGGAGAAGACCATGATACTGGCAGTTTTGTTGCACCAAGGTGACCAGTTGTGGCTTCAACTCAAAGTTGTTTGCGGCTATAGGAGGCACCACAATGCTTTTTCTATAAATATCTGCAGTAGGATAAGAGTAAGAGCTAAGTACTCTCCTTTGTTGCTCATTCCCATTCGGATTGGCCACATTGGCATTATCAACATCATTAGGATCCATAGTGGATTCTACAGCCTTGTAAAGTCTTGCTTGTTGTAAATGCTGCCTGAAAGTCCTTTCAGGTTCAGGATCAAAGTCTAAGAGATGTTCTTTGCCTCTGTTCCTGTGCATAAACAAATAAAAAACAAGAAAAGATGGGAATCTCTACGTCAGAGTGCAGAGAATTCCTAGTGAGGTAACCTGTGTAAAGAGATAAAATATATATTTTTTATTTTTAAAATTTTTTTCGAAAATATTAAAAATAGATTTTAATAAAAAAATAAAATGCCTAATCTAAGAAATCAAGCAACAATAGTTATTAATCACTATCAATCCCTGGCAACGGCGCCAAAAACTTGGTGCGATATTTTATAACCCACAAACTAACCGACAAGTGCACCGGGTCGTACCAAATAATACCTCAAGTGAGTGAGGGTCAATCCCATGAGGATTGATGGACTAAGCAACAATGGTTAAGGAATTGGCTTAGTTAGACAAGCAGAAAATAGTGTTTAGATGTTCAAAAAGTATTAAAGAGTAAAGAAGAGTTTGAAGAGACAGGTGAATAGGTAAATAAATTGGAAATAAAATATGGAGAAGATAGTTAAGGTTTTAGAGCTATCTATTTTTCTGGATTAACTTTTCTTACTAACTAATTTAATTATGCAGGATTTAATTTATGGCAAACTATATGTGCCTATACCCTAATTCCTTAGACCTTCCTAGTCTCCTCTAAAATTCATTAACTGCCAATTCCTTGGTCAATTAATTCCAATTAGAGGGTGATAATCAATTTCTAGTTTATATGCCATAAAAAATCTAATTACCCAAGAAATAAAAGGATTATATGTCACATATCCTGTTAAATTTAGATAATTAAAATTTAGGAAAATTTATTTTCAAACTGTTGTTCAAGTATAGAGCTTTTCCAAGTTATACAAGAACTCAAATAGAAAGAGGGTCATACTTCCGTTTCACCCAAATTCATAAGATAAAGAGCGAAAACAATTCTTAAATTATAAATCCATACATGAATAAAATTAGAAAGAGCAAATGAATCAATCCATACAATAGACAGAGCTCCTAACCTTAACAATGGAGGATTAGTTGCTCATGGTTCAGAGAAAAATAGGATTCTCATAAAATGTACAGAGTTCCAATCTGATGATCTCCAAAGTTAACTAATGGAATCCCTTTTTATAACTAATCCTAATAAATTTAAAATCTAATTATCTAAAATTAAAAATAATATCTTTTCCTAAAAATAAGATTTGAATTTAAAATCAGAATAATCAGCAGGTCTTCAGTTGATGGGTGGGGACCACATGTTTTGTCCATTTTGTAGCTTTTAATATGTGTTTTCTGGGCTGAAAACTGAGTCAAAATAGCCTAGAAATTGCCTCCAGCATTTTTTTGTATTTTCTGCACGTGGCGCATGTCACGCGTACGCATCGCTGGTCTTCTTTGCAAGTCACGCGGACGCGTCGGTCACGTGCACATGTCGCTGAGTAAATCTTCAAATCACACGTACGTGTCAGTCACGCGCACGCGTCGCCATGTAAAGCTCCAAATCACGCGTACGCGTCGCTCCTCGCTGCCATCTCCTTTTGTTCTTGTGCTGCAGAATCTCCATCAAATCCATCCGAACGCTACCTAAAATAAACAAAATTGCAAAAGACTCAAAGTAGCATCCATATTGGCTAAAAGATAATTAATTCTTTATTGAACTCAACAAATTAGATGTAAATTCACTAGGAAAAGATAGGAAAGATGCTCACGCATCACGCCACCATGACCGAACTTCCGTCACCGAGAAACGCCTCTGCCGCCGCTGAGATCTCTTGCTGGTAAGGGTTTTTAAGTTGGCTTTCATTCCTTTTGGGTTTCTCGAAACTTTTCATCGCTGTATGTTTGTTACAGTCGTCGTCGCCGGAGTTCTGGTCGCTGCTGCCACTCGAGGTGGTTGCCGGGGTTGCTGCCAAATTGGTTCAGCTACCACCGCTATTTTGTTTTCTTAGTTCAATTCGAGTTATGTATGTTGAATGCCGCTTTTGAGCTACTATGAGTGCTGCGAAAGTGATCAGGGGCTGAGTTTGTGGTTGTCGTTGGTTCCGGGCTGAGAGGAAAGAGTTCGGTTGATGCATTTGGGTTATGGTTGCGACGGGTAGAGGTAGGGGCTTTTTATACAAATTAATTTATTTTAAATTGGAAATTGTTATAAATAGATATGCTGTGTGAAATGTATTTCTGGTGATTATGTGAGTCTTATGAATTGTCTGATTTTGTCTTGAATGGATATGGTTGCCAGTTTGATTGAATTAATGTCTGCTTTTGATAAATTGGAGATTTATGGATTGGTTGATTTGAAATGGTTTTTGATAATCTGAAAGTTGAGTTGTTGTTTTATTGGAAACTAATTTGGTCTTGAACCTGTTGGAAAGAGTTGAGGATTGGTTTGATTGGGACCCAGAAAGGGTGGCAAAGTCCAAGTTTTAGGGGAGATGCTGCCGAAATTTCTATAAAATCCAAGACTTTATTTGAAACGGTATTTTAAAAAGGAATGGGTTATGCCTTGAACTGTATTACCGATAAATGAATTAGGTTGGAACCCGTTTATTAAGGAAATTATTATATTTTGAATGTAAACTATTTTAGAAAAGAATAATGTTTTAAAGTCGATTTAAAGATGAAAATAGGTAAGTTTTGGAATTTGATTAAGTAAGTAATTTGAAGGAGTTTTAATGGAGTTCAATTAACTAATTTCACTTTATGACGTTTTAGAAAGAGTTTGAAGTATTTTATGAAACTTTGACTTAGTAAAATTGAAACACCTTCCAAGCCTTTGGAAACAGATTTAAGAATGGAACTAAAATTGATTTTTGGTTTAAAATGATTTGGTTTTAGCTTAAGTTAGTTGGTTTCGAAATTGGTTTGGAATAATTGGATACACGATTTAGTTTTGGTTTAAATTCTATTTTATTTATTTAAATCAAGAAGTTAAAGTTTTGGAAATTTTTAATGAATTTAAGAAATGAATTAGGTTATTCTCCCCTGAAGTCTTGAGACTCCGCTGAGGGATTTTATGACCAAATCCTGATTTAGAAATGAATGATTTTGAGTCTTTCAAAAGAGATTTTGAATTTGGTATGGTTTTGAGATTGTTTGAAAGTGTTGGAAAGATGTGAAAAGTGGCTCTGTTTCGAAAAGTGATTCTTGGCAAGATGTGAATTGAAAATCTTTCTTACTTAAAAGTAAATGGGCCAAGAATGAATTTGAAATAAGTTATTGAGCCTGATTGATTGTGATTATCATCAAGATTGATGAGTTGTTGTTTGGTAGGCATAAGGGCCGGGTTCGTCCCGCTTATGCTGAGTTGAGATTGTTAATAACACGCTATGCGTCCGACAGGGACGTCGGATGGATCTCGCCTGTCGAGGTAGCGGCGGCGGCGTAAGGGCGGTGGTTCGTCTTGCTTGCGTTGAGATGCAAGGTCGGTGGCAAGAGTATCCCGCTCGCATCCCTTCGGATCAATAGAGCGTGCAGGCGCAAAATCCTGGACAGTGATCCGAGCACTATATCTCGGGGGTTCCCATATGATAATTCCGAAGGGCGACATCTCCATGGAGATGTGTCGGGTTGGCAGTTGAACCGACAATGTGATATCATAACCAGTAGGACAGACATTCATCATTTGCATTTATGTGACATTGTTAGGGTGTGCGTATTGTAATTGGTTTGCCTATGTGAATACTTATGTTATTTGCTAACTGCTATATTTGTTGTAATTAATATTGATTGTGTTTGAACTACATTATTTGTGATTGTATTTGATTGATTGGTTTGTGATGAATTGATTGATGATTGAGTTATTTGGGCCGGGGGGCCATGTTGGATTGGATGGGCTTGAGTCCGTGATTGGTATGTTGAGTTCTAGTTTTGTATAAAGTATCTGACTGGTTCAGCATAGACTTAATGAACCTATGTTTGGAACGGGATGATCATTTATACCGCGTAGGTAACTGCTTTCATGGTTATGGTCTAGAAAAGTATGAAAAATTAAACTCTTACAGCATAGACTTAATTGAACCTATGTTTGGGACATGTTGGTCATTCATACTGTCTAGGAAAAACTTTTCAGATTTTGCAAGAAAGGAAAAAAGGTTTTGTTTTAAAATATTTGAGAAATTCACCAAGTCTTCAAAAAGGGATTTTTCTGGATTTCGAATGTGTACCCAAGGTTTTTGAAAAGATTCATAAGACGAGCAATGATCACTGTACTCTAAGAATAACTTTATCTTACGTATCTTGTTATAGCAATTTCTATAATCCTATAGTGAGAACAAGCGAGGACGATGTTCTCACTCCCCTACATGTTATTCCTTTTCAGGTTATGGACGACGAAGTTTCAGAAGAGTTTATTTTATTTTTTGTCTGCAAACATTCCAATCTCTAATTGGAAGAACCCTCAGCGTCTCCTCCATACGCCTGAAGGATCTATCAAAAATAAACACATACAAGACAAACAAAGAAAACACATATATGGATAGCGGATATAAGAAATAGATCAAGCAGCAGTTAATTACAGTTAAGCATATATGCAAGCCAAAACGAATCCATACTCAAACAAAATATACGAGTGCATATGATGCATGTCTGCCCTATGCCCGATGAGCTCATTTGTTGGTTATACTGTAAGACTCTGGAATTTTAAAAAAAAAATTAATAATAAATTTATTTATGATTTAATATATTTAATTAAGATTATATTTTAAGAGGTTTTATATATAAAATTAAGCAATTTTTTATTTATGATTTAAAACTTTAGTAATTGAATAATAATACGAATTTTATATGTTTTAATTTGAATAATTAAATTTTTAACTTTATTTTATGATTTTAAAAGAAATTAATTTAATTATCTCTAATTATTAAATTAGAATATTTACTTGAAAATAACTTGTAAGTTGATAATTAACTAGTATTTTTATAAATATTAGTATTGGATTAAAATTTGTTCCCAATTATTCTATTACCCTAATTTTATTAAAATTACTAAATTACTCAAAATTCCCAATTTTATACACAAAACTCTAATCCCCAAATTGAAACCCTAACCGTCAATGTTTCCCTTTGTTACCAAACCCAGCAGCAACAACAGAAATTTAGAGAGAGAGAGAGAGAGAGAGAGAGAGAGAGAGAGAGAGAGAGAGAGAGAGAGG
>NC_029773.3:72598732-72618695 GCF_000817695.3 Arachis duranensis | reverse complement strand
AGTCATCGTCGCGCCACCGTCGCCGCACGCCGCTGCCACTGTCGAGGTTGCTGTTGCCGTCGTCTTGTGTTGTAGCCACGTTGCCATTGAAGAAGAGGATAGCGAGGGACCCGCGAAGCAAATGCCGTTGAGTTATGTTCAAAGGAGAGGGGTGGGATTCGCAAGCAGGATGGAGAGAGACAGTCACGAAGGGAGGAGCACCGCCGTTATTGTCTCGGTGTGTGGGCTCCGCAAAGAAAGAGAGACGAACGCGAAGGAGGAGTTTGGTTCGCATTGTCGTGTCTCTGCCACCGCCATTTCGTCACCGCTGCGTGTGGGCTGTCGCCACCATTGCCCTTGGGCTGTCGCCACCGTTGCCGTTGGGTTGGCTGGGAGGAAAGGGTGATTGTGGTGGACGTTGGTGATGTTGCATGTGAGAAGGAGGGCTGGCTTCGCCACCCTTGCTACTGTTGAACTGCTGCTGGGGGACTGCCCGCCATGCCTAGTCATCGAAAAGCGATGCGGACGGCGTCGGAGTCAACCGTTGGAGCTGCGACTACTCGGTTCTTGGTCCTTTCTCGGTACAGTAAGTTATTCTTACCTTGAAGCTCTCACCGTTAGCGTTTTGTTATAATTTTTTTAGGATTTTTGAGACGTTAATGTCTCAGGGTTGAATTACTATTGTGTATGGTGCTCCTATGGCTGTCACTGCTACAAAAAATGGTCGGTTTTGATGTCGCTAAATTTGGGCCAAGGGAAAAGGATTTTTAGACGCTTTTGGTTTTGTAGGTTTTGCCTAACTGAAGTAGGGGATTCGTTTAAATATTAAAAGTTTTAATTTAAGAATGCCCGAAAGGCATATTGAATTATTGCAAGTAATTTATAAGTGTGTAGTATTACTAATTGGTGAAGATTGGTTGAATTGTGGTTGTGAATGGTGTTTAATTGGTGTTGTTTGTTAAACTAAAATATGAATTGAGTTTGGATTGAGGCTGTGATTGTTGCTGAAATTTTTAATAATGTTAATTTCTTGATTTGGTTGTTGATCTGAGATTTATTTGATGATAGTGGGCACTGTTACAAGTTAGTTTGGGAATTTTTGTTTATGGAATATGTTAATTTGCTCTGGATATTGTTGTATTGAATGTCGAAGTGAACTGTTGGTTACTAAACTGAGTTAAAGTAGGTTGATTATTGAAAATCATATTGTATTGATGTTTGTGGAATCAAACTAGTGAATTGTTGAGAAAATGAAGGGGCCGTAAGGGTGGTGAAGTGGAATTTTAAAGAAAGATTCTGTCCGAATTTTTGTAAAAATATATAAAAAGGTGATTTTGATTGACCTATAAGCTTATTTTGAGAAATGATTCTATGTTGAGAAAAGTTTGATTTATACTTCTAAGGTAGGGAATGACTTGGGTTTAAAACTGTTGGAAAGAGTTTGAGAAAATATTGGTTTGATTTATTGGTAAGGAATGGAGAGTGAAAAATGATTTTGATACTGAACTTGTTTAGCTTTTAGATTTACAAATGTTTTGATAATGGATATGGCTTGTTGGATTTATCAATTATTTTTGAAAATTGAAAATGGTTTGGTAGGGTGGCATAGTTTGAATTTAGAGGAAATGCTGTCGAAATTTTTATAAAATTCCAAGACTTTGTTTAAGGCTTTATTTAAAAGCAAACATGATTTATGAATATCATTTGATTTCGGTTTATTACGAAAAGAGTCTTGTTTTCAATTCGATTTATTGTGAAAAGTATAAGATTTTAAATTCAATCTTTTGAGAAGAAATTCTGTTTTAAATTATGATATGAGTTCGGTTTGTTAAGAAAAAAAGAAAGAGAAAAGAAAACACGGCACGTGTGATTATGAAATAATTAAAAGGTTACGAGAGGGTAACGGAAAGTAAATAGTTATGGTGTCGATGTGAAAATGTTATGTTGTGGGCTTTATATGTGAATGATTGTGCGAGGACGCCCGTGTATATGGAATGGCTTTAGGAGAAAGGGTCACATGTTTTAGCTGGAGAATCAGCGCCTGCAAGTACTTGCAGAGGTCATGTTCGGCATACTTCAGCTGAAGAATCAGCGCCTGCATGAAGTAGAAACTTGCAGAGATTATGCCGCTAGAATGCCTTATCTGATGTGCGAATCGAATTGCGTCGAGTGTGGGTCGAAACTGATAAATGGGCTCATTACCTGCGCTAGGGATAGACATGCATCATATTGTTTGCGCATTTGTATTTGGTTGTGTTTGCTTATTGTATTTCTCTATGATTGTGCTAGTTGTCTTATTTTGCCTTACTTGTGTGTTCAATTGGGTCTCTTGTGCTATTAGTTATGTATTAATGTGATTAAAAATTAATGATGTGAATGAGATTCCTTTTTAAGTTCAGAAATTTTAAAGAAAGCAATTAATTGTCTAAAGTAAAATTAAAAAGTATTTTCGAAGGTTGATAAAAATAATTTTATTGAGTAAAGTTAATTATTTGCAATTTTATTCATTATTTTTACGGCATTCACTTTTCCTACTGAGAACCTATGAAGACGATGTTCTCACCCCCTACAGATTTTCTTTTCAGCAGCAGGTTCAGGAGTCCTTAGCGCAGAGCTGCGACTGAACGATAGAATTTTTATGTACAAATACATTTTTAGTTGAATCTAAACGATAATTATCATAGTTGACAATAATAATAATAACCTATCAACTTATTTGTTGGTTTTTACGGTACTTTTCAATTAAATAGGTAAAAACTGATTTATTGTGGATTAAAATTTTATTTAAGAGTTTGTTACTAATTAATGAGTTGTTCCATTTAAAAACCATAATCAAACATAATCTCTGTAATAACCTGGATTTGAATATTTGTTGCTGCATCTAGAAAATAAAAAGGATTTTTTATTTAAATAAATAAAATAAAAGTAATAATTACCAAAATAAATAATTTAAAAAATATTTACCAATTTAAATTCATTAGTCTTATCTCGTTTACATTGTAAACGAGATGACATTGCATGTATCTTGTTTACAGTGTAAACGAGATAAGATACGTTAGCTGAACCACGTCTATACTTTAAACGAGAGATATAGAAGATAATTCCAACATCTATAAAAAGATGTGTAACCCTTGGTATTCTTCACAAAATTTTTCAATACTTTATGTGTCTTATATTCTCACAAATACAAGGGATTAATGGCCAGTAATAGTCCATACATAATTGTGCTTGTGTATCCCAATTGTCGTATGAGAAATGGTGACAACGGGGTGACATTTGAGTGTAAGGATCCGATATTATTTCGTATGCAGCGTGTGGAGACGTTGTCCGATTTGAAGAGTTTGATATTGAGCAAGCTCGGTGGAACACAAGCGAGGGAAATCGGAAGGGTGGCGTATAGGTTGCTGGCACCCATGGGTAACGAAGTCTTCCGATTTCGACTATTTTGACTTCTTGGGGATGAGCATGTGCGACTGATGTTCGACATCCATGGGGGGGATCATGGTGGAGCAGGTAATGGAGCTTTCAGCAGAGGTGAGACAAGGTGGTGGTGGGAGTTCCGTACACTCGACCTATGTACAGGACGACCGACCCCTCGCACCGCTGCCCATTCACATCGCCATTCCAGTGGATGAGGCAGAGGAGGGCGAGGAGGAGTCGGATGAGGATTACATGGCGGATAGTGCAGACAGCGACTTGTCCGATAGTCGGGATGAGGATGAGTGTGTTCCGGAGACACCTGTTCTGGTGGGCCTAGTGTCGAACGTATGGTGCACAGTAATCCTACGACCGGGGTCGAAACTCTGCCTCTAATCGTCGTACCACTGCTAGAGTTGCTCCGGCCATCAGACATCCTCACCGCGGCCAGTGGTGGTCAGATACCTATTGTTCAACACAGTAAGTAAATAAACTCGTATCACTATCAGAATAACAAGCAACTACAATAATATAACTTTCAAGAAATAATCAACGATTCATACCTGTCAAGATTCACTGGAGTGCCAAGCACTGGCTGCTCCCCATTAAACTGCCGTTTCACCCGATCCACTGGTGAAACAGGACAATGTTGAAGCAGACCAGCGGGACAACCGACAACTAGGTACCCCACTCCTCCTTCTCACGGAACCAGTGCGGGCATAGATCCTACATCGCAGGGTCATCATAGACTCTCCATGCAAACTGAATAAAAAATATGTCCAACATCAATTACCATACATTATCTATCTAACTATCGAAAATATACCATAATACAACACAGCGAGTAAAACTTGACCACAATATATTTTTTTCCATGATTAACCTCATCGAATCGTAACCGGTCGATCGATACCCTCCAAAATAGGACCCTGGCCTAATGCTGATCCCTACTCTGCTGCTGCAATCCAACCAACCTGACATTAAAAGATTTATATACAATTCATTAAGTAAGAAATCATATGAATTGACAACAAGTATTAACGCAAATACAATAATGTTATTTGGTTACCTTGCAGCTAGCGGATACTGGTAGATTCCTCTATCAGGCAGACACCACTGAGGAAATCTCTGATAAATCCAGCTCATCAAAAGCGGAGTGCAACCAGCAATGTCCTTGACACTCCGCTGTGCCGCCAAACACAATGACTGGTACGTCTAGGCTAGCACAGCCGAGCTCCAAGATAAAGCCCTACACTCTGCGAAGTCCCGGAGAAGCGGTAGCCAACGTACGTGCATCAGGTTGTTGGACTTGTCTGTCAACAGATACCCTTCGATCAGTAATATAATATAGCACCGGGTATACTATCAGAGGGTCTCCAGGTCGTCGGTCGGGGGCATCTGACGGACTCAATCACGCAACCACACCAGCTTTAGCGTGAAGGACTCCTTCCTCTGCGTAGCCTGCTGGACCGCCACCGGAGACCTGGTACCAAGCAGCTCCTCCACCATGGCCCACGTCTCTGTGCCGTACCACCTAACAAAGTCACGAAGGCACCACCCGACGGGGTTCCCTTGTGCGCGTAGGCCTAGGTGGTACGCCACGTCCTGCAGGGTGATAGTGACCTCACCCCACGGGAGATGAAACGTGTGCGTCTCTGGACGCCATTGCTCCACGAGTGCTGAGATTAGGGAATTGTCAAAAGTGAAGTCCCTGAGGGGCACTATGTCGGCGAATCCGGCCTCAACTAGATACGGGACGATGGCGTCCGGTGGAGGAAGGGTATGGCTGACTCGCCGAGGCAGTAGAAAGCGAGGCCTCTGCGGAATAAAAAAAATTTTACCTTATAAAGAGATAATCATAAATTTCTGTTGTCTACCTAAGAACATAGAGCTACTTCTACTTAAGAACATACTTCCATGTCTCTAGTCTACACATGTCTCTAAATTATTCATGTCGATATGCAAATCCTAATTAAGTCATAACAATTCTAAATTCATCATACATTCCAATCCCTAAAGCATTTAACTCAGTGCTTGTCACTACGGGAGTACCCTAGCAATGTCCACATACTAAGATTAACCGAACAAAACGCAATTAACCTCGAAATCGGCCACCCCGGCGCAATGCGACGTCTCGTTCAGTCTGTTGATATCCGCATTGTTCCCCACCTGGCGTGCCATCACCGTATCAGTCTCAAATATGGTAGGAAAAGGTAAAAAGAGGAGAAAAAGAGGTTGACTAAGTCAAAATGGGACCCAGAATAATGCTGTAAACGACTTATACTTATAGGCGTGGTACGACCGTATCTCGTTTACAGTGTAAACGAGATAGATGTGGTTCGGCTGACGTGTTGTAAACGAGATAAGACTAAATAATTTAAATCGGTAAATATTTTTTAAATTATTTATTTTGATAATTATTATTTTTATTTTATTTATTTAAATAAAAATTTAAATAATTTTTTTTAAGAAGCTATAATTTACAATTTTTTAAAAAATATATTTTTTTACTTCAAAAATATTTATAACATAATAAATAAACAAAAAGTACTTCTATATTATTATACTTAAATATAATTAATAATAAAAGTCATTTTTATATCAAATATTTAAATATTTAATTATTTTAAAAAGTCTTGTAAAAAAAATCACTCAAACAAACAAGTTTTGTTGAAATTGAATCCAATCAAAACTACAAATCATTTCATTCTATTTCAAATTTTGAAGACTTCCCACAAATAATTTTTTCAAACGGAAAACATTTATCTTTTTTAAAAATAATGAATGAAATTTCCTTAATTTTATATTATTATGCAACAATATCTATTAAATAAAATTACATTTTCAAAAGTATATTTATTTTTTTTCATTTTTAAGGAGACAACCAGTTTTTCCATTTTATATTTTTGGTCCGCACTGAAATCCAAATGATAGAAAAAAAAATTTTGGCTGAGAAAATCTTTCAAATATAATCTACTCTCAAACTCAATTACTACGCATTGATTCATTCAATAAAATAATTTCTTTTGCCACATGTTATCATGAGATTAATCGGTCAAACTTTGATCATCTTTAGTCATTTAACTTTGTGCCACTATAAAACTCACCATATATATAACACCTAATTGATCGTTAGAAAGAATTATAAAAGGCTTTTTAGTTAATCTTTCATTATAAATAGTAGATAATAGAGATTAATCTCTCTGAATACACATAGCATCTATGTATGTGAAAGGAAAAAGCACACAATTTTATTCAATCGGTTTATTTTTCTTATTTCCATAGCTTTCAACTTTGAAGATTTTGGTGGTTTCACTCATCGATAACATGGCATCAGCTAGATTTATTCGCTACTATTATTATTGTCATTGCATTGTAAATTGCACCATATGCCATATATAGGTCTCAAATATATGGTGATTGCAGATATAAAAGACTTCTTTATTTTCACGTAACAAGGAATTTTCCTTTTTGCTCAGTTAATTGTTTGATTTGAATATTTGCTAGAAGGATTAATCTTTACGTATAAGTGATTTTGCTATACAAGTCTTATAAGTTTGCTAATTGATATTACGCTTAAACGCATCTCTAACATATCTTTAATTTTTGAAATGATTCAGTTTCGTTTTTTGAATTTCTTGCCTTCTCTTTCTCCTTCTTCATTTATGTGCTTTTTTCTCTGTTTTCTATCTTCGTTATTCTCGATTTTCATTATTTTTTGACATCAAATTTTGAAATCGTTTTTGAAGTGTTTCATCTTCATCGTCGTGTTTCTCCTCGTTCTTCTTTTGATTTTACAACATTATGTATTTTTTTCTTCTTTGTTTGATTTTTTTCTCCCAAAAAAAATTATGAGAATATGAAATAAGAAAATGAAAAAGAAAAAGCAGCAGAAGATGAGGAGGAGAAAGAGAAAGAATTCTGAATTATGCATAAGGTGTATTTCAACGAATTTTGGGTGTATTTTTTAAATCCTTTGGGTGTATTTTTGTAATCCTTTGGGTATATTTCTGTAATCCTTTGGGTGTATTTCTATAATTGTTTGGATGTATTTCTGTAATCGTTTGGGTGCATTTTTGTAATCGTTTGGATGTATTTATGAAGTTCCATTATCTTCAAAACGATTTCAAAATTTGATTTCAAAAACCATAAAAATCGAAAAAAAACGAAACAAGAATACCAGTGATAAACGCAGGTAAAACAACGAATGAAAAGGCGAAGAGAGAATGCACGAAGGAGATCGAACAAATTTGATAAGAAACTCGTTTTCATGGAAGAAAAAGAAGAAGAGTCGTTCATAATGTATGAGAATAGCGCGCTTTGAAAACGGGAAGTAGTTGAATAACGTACGTATATTTATTCTTGAATATGAGAATAATGCCGTGTGTTTTATTGGACTTGTGCCAACTTATAAAACTTATAAGTTAAAAAAGTTTGTATGTATAGCAGGCCTTTTGGCAGAAATCCAGTAAACTATGTTGTCATGTATTAATCAATAGTAATATGCTAATATACTATTTTCTTTTCTATTGCAAGAAGAACTTCTGTGTACGTCTCAACTCAAAATATAGTCCTCATATACAGCATTATATTTGAATCCCCTCATCCCAACTCAAAATAATTAAAGTGTTTTTTGAATTTTTTTTTTCATGCATGTTTAGCCTCACGTTTCTCTATTTTATTAGTGCTGTACAAAGATTCCTCCCTTTTGGTGGTAAGTCTCATTCACGAGTACTAGTGTTATATATGGATATAACATACTACGACAGACTAAAAATTAGATACAATTAATTATTGTATATAAAAATATATATTTGATTGATCAATATGTATAAATATATATTATTTTTAATATATACATAATGACTAATTTAATAATTAATTTTTAGTATATATATAAAATATTTTTGTCAATAAAACAAATAATATATTAGTTAAAGAAAAAAAGAATTAAAGTTTGGATGTTAACTTGCGAATATATCAAAATCATAATAAATTTTGTTTAATTTTTTCTCTTCTTTTTTTTTATTCTTCTTCGTTATTATCATCGTCGTCATCATTTTTTTCTTCTTCTTCTCCTATATATAACCAGTAAAACTATTAAACACAGAAATTTTTGATACAGAATTTAAAAATATTGTTGCATAGTACAAAAATTTTAATGCATTAACATAGAAATTTTTGAACGACCATAACATTGACACCCAAACAATAAAATATGCACATCACAAAAATTTATGCACAGCATAAATATTTTTAAAAAACTACATACCGAAAATATTGAATCATTCAGCTAATAAAATATATTTGCATAAAAAATTTGTTATGTATAAAAATTTTTATGATATATTAATAAGTTATATACTATGAACAAAAATTTCTGTATTATATATAAAAATTTATGTATTATATCAATAAATTTGTGTGATTGCTAACAAAAATTTATGTACTAAAGAAGTGCAAAAAAAAGAGAAGCGTATAATGCATGCGTGCAATTTTTATTTGCTGGGCTAATGCTTGTTGGTGCTAACTTTGATTTGACTTGATTATATAAACGTTTATATGTGTAGCATCTTCATAGTTTTTTAGATTTTGACATATTGAAATAAAGAGAATATTTAAAACTTTATTTTCACTTAAAATATTCAAAAAATTCCAAAATATCATTTTAATTTTCTAATTCAGATTCTAGGACGATGACACCACAACGACGACGACTACAACATTCATTATTATTAATTTATTATTATTATTATTATTAAAACCTTTTTGACGCAAAGTCAGCTAAGGGAACAAACAAATGCCCCTATCTCATTCGATAAAGATACACAGAATATATGTTGAAATCATTGTTATGTGATTGAATAATTAGGTGATTCTAACTTTTTCTTTTCCCTTTGTTTTTTTGCTAGTGTGATTAGCCTTACATGCATGCAATGTGGATGTGCATGCATGAGAAAGACCAAATTGTTGAAACAACAAAAGGCGTGTGCCCTGCCCCTACTGTAACATCAATAATGTATATATAACTTTATAAAGTTCAATATATTTGGGACCATGAACCTCATCAAATAAGGATAGCAAGTGAGGTCATAAAAACAAAAAGGGAAAAGAAAAGAAAAGAAAAATGAACTTAATAAATTTGTCTTATTAATTATGGGATTTGAAATCTTCATTTTTCTTAGTAGTCATCATAATTGTCTTTACTCTTTAAAATACATTTTCATATTGTTCAACTTTATTAGATTTAGTTTACAATTAGACGTGGAGCATTTCTCAATGTTAAATCATGTTTAATTAAGAGCATTTGTGCATAGTATTGTATGTAACATATATCATGTCAATAAGGGAACTAGGGAATAAATAAATTCACTTAAATAGAATAATGGAGTATATATAAACCATTGGATCCTTTCTTGACGTAACTTCATTTCCAGCTTTTATAAAAGTACTTTAGGAATGGAACCAATTTGTTGAGTGTGTGTCTGCGTGTAGGTACATACATGGGATGTATATATATATATATATATGAAGTTTAAAATATAAAGTTCCATTACTAAGACTATTCTTATCGTAAATAATATATATAAAAGATTAATTAGATTTTATAAATGGGGACACGCTTTTAATTTTAAGCTTATGTATGAACTTCTGGCAAGTGCAAAATAAAAACTATTATAGACTTGGTGTAAAATATAATAGAAAAATGTAGAGAATATTTTATGAATCAAACTTATTTATTTACCTTATTTTGTTGGAGAATAATATTGTCATTCCTAATTTTGATAATATTACTCCACATATTATTACACATAATTCTTTTCCATTGTATATTTGTATATGATTTTAAAAAAAAAAGTCATTATCAAAACAGAAGTGACTATATATATGTATTTTAATTTGTTTAAAGAAAAAATAAAATCTGCACCGAATTCTTTCTTTTCCATATTTTCCGTGTGTCGAATACAATAAATTGGGTTTTGTTAATGACTAAGGATTTGTTTGAAAAATTTTTAAAATATTTTTTTTAAAATTTTTTACTTATGAAAAGTAATAGTATTAATAAATTTTCAAAATCAAATTGCAACTTTCTAAGAAGTTATTTAGGAACTTATAAAGAAGTTTAAAAAATGACTTTTCTCGTAATATTACTACTTTTTATCACATTTCAATAAATAAACACTTTTAGAACTAAAAATTCAAATACAAAATAACTTATTTATAAACTACTTTTAATACAACCATTTATTATTTAAACTATTTTTTTTAAAAAGAGTTTAATTAAACAGTTTACCTAAACTAAACCTAAGAGTGTGTTTGATTTAGCATTTTGAGCTTCAATTCACCTTTAGTTTTTTTGAAACCTTAATTTTTTTGTTGTAGTCTAACAAACGCTTACTTAAAACTAAAAATTCTGTTACCATCCTATGAATGACCACCAACCCTTTATCCAATTAAAGGTACTTGAATAATACAAATTTTTAATGTAAACGGTGTCATCATTTTCAAAGCTTGAAAAAGCTAATATTGTACAAGTATAAATAAGAGGCATAGTCAGAAGTAATATACACACAGCAATACAATCTTCTCTCTTTATATTACTAATACAATTCTCTCTTTTACTTTATTTTACAAGTATTTTTGAATATTATTCTCTCTCACTTTTTATATATAATATTAATAAATACATTAATCATCTTTATTATATTGAGAAAGTAATTGTGGTACTAGTCTTCTACTTATACTTTTTATTTTATATTTATTTTACAACACGTTATTAACATGAGACTCTGATCAAATTTTTAGGAAGACTCAGGTAACAAATTTCATTATGTCGAAGCTCTCTCATCTTGAATTCAATACTGTTGATATATCTGGAAACAATTATTTATCATGAATATTAGATGTTGAAATCCATCTTGATTCAATGGATCTTAGAGATACCATTAAGACTGAAAATAATGCATCCTAGAAGGACAAAGTTAAAGCCATGCTTTTTCTTCGTCGTCATCTTGACGAATGTTTGAAAAATGAATATCTCACATTAAAAGATCGTGACCCCAAAAAGCCCCCCGTCCCCGCCCCGTATCCGTGACGAGTGGCGGATACCCGATATCCGCCGGATATCCATTTCCCGCGGATCTTCCTTTAAAAAAAATAAAAAATTTAAAGAACTCAGATTTCAGAAATAATGCACATTAACAATACATCATTAATAACAATGGAAATTGACAATTTTGATTTCAGAACAATTTCAAAGAACCTAAATATGTACAATGCAGATTTTATAACAATGAAGATTAACAATACAGATTTCAGAACAATTTAAAAAATCCCAGATCTATATAATGCATATTTTATAACAATGCAAATTAGCATTAGATTTCAAAAAAAAAAATTTAAACACACAGACTGTAGATGACGAGGCAGTTGCAGTCAGCAGCGGCGAGAAGCAGACCCAGAGACAGAATAGATGGCGACAAAATCGGCGATGCGCAGATGGCGACATGCAAATCTGTGGTGGAGACGAAGACGGGCAGATCTGTGGCGCTGATGATATCTGACGAGGAGGAGGAAGGATGGCGGGCGAGGAAGAGCTCTGATGAGAAAAGGGAAAAGAGGAAGACAGAACTTGATGAGAAAAGGGAAAAAAGGAAGGGGGAAGGTGAGGCGACCTCGCCGAAGGGGGAGAAGCTCGCGACGAGTCTGGGAAGTGAGCAACGGAGGTGGCGGCAGTGGTGAAGAGAAGATTTGAGAGACTGAGACTGAGGCTCAGGTAGAGAGACTGAGAGAGTGAGTGAAATGGGAAATGGGAAATGAGAATAGGGTATTTGGGTTTGTGAAAAATATATATATACTGGGATATTTTGGTAAATTGATATTGATGGGTATTAAACGGGTATCCACGGGGCGGGTATCTCTACCTCCGCCCCCGCCCCCGCGGGGAGAAATTAGCCCCCAAATCCGTTCTCCGGCGGGTAAATCCCTGCGGATACCCGCTCCGCCGGGGAAAACTGCCATCCCTATTGGAAAGACCTTGAAGAAAGGTATAATCATCAAAAGACGGTGATACTTCTTCTATTCCGATATGAATGGATGCACTTGCGTCTACAGGTTTTTAAATCCATAAATGAATATAATTCGGCAATGTTTCGAATCACCTCACGAATGAAATTATGTGGGGAAAAGATATCTGATAATGATATGTTAGAGAAAACTTTCTTGACCTTCCATGCCTCGAATGTGCTCCTGCAGCAACAGTATCGAGAAAAAGAATTTAAGAAATATTCTGAGTTAATTTCTTGCCTTCTTGTTGCTGAACGCAACAATGAATTACTTTTAAGGAATCATGAAGCGCGCCCAACTGGCGCCCCCCATTTCTTGAAGTAAATGCGACAAATTACCCCAAAAGAGGTAAATGGCAAGGTTTTAGTAACAAGAAAAATTATGGAAGAAAAAAGAATTATGTTCACAAGAAAAG
Organism: Arachis duranensis; assembly: GCF_000817695.3. Classification (NCBI taxonomy): domain Eukaryota; kingdom Viridiplantae; phylum Streptophyta; class Magnoliopsida; order Fabales; family Fabaceae; genus Arachis; species Arachis duranensis. The sequence goes on along the minus strand of NC_029773.3, from coordinate 72,605,818 downwards.
ATCTCACCAGAAGTGGGATAAAGAAAGAAATATTGGGCAAAATAAATCAACAGAGGATAAGTGTTTCCGTTGTGGTGGAAAGAGCCATTGGTCGCGTACCTCTCGTACACCAAGACACCTAGTCGATCTTTATCAAGCATCTTTGAAAAAGGATGACAAAGGAAAGGAAACAAATTTTGTTTCAAATGATGCTGAAAATTCCACCACTCATTATGATGTCGATAAGAGGGGGAGACTGTACTCATTTTTCCTTGGTCAGGTTTTTTTTTCATTGGGTTTTTCTTGACAAGATTTTTAATGAGGCAGTTCCCATCACAAATAATATTGTACTCTTTTTTCTTCTCTAAAGTTTTTTCTATTGGGTTTTCTTTAATAAGATTTTAATGAGACATATTCATAATGGTCATTCAAGGGGAGTGTTACAGTATGGATGACCACCAACCCTTTATCCAATCAAAGGTGCTTGGATAATACAAATCTAGTATGGATGACCACCAACTCTTTATCCAATTAAAGGTGCTTGGATAATACAAATCTTTAATGTAGACGGTGTCATCATTTCCAAAGTTTGAAAAAGCTAATATTGTACAAGTATAAATAGGAGGCATAGTCAGAAGTAATATACACACCGAGTAATAAAATCCTCTCTCTCTTTATATTATTAATACAATTCTCTCACTTTATTTTATAAGTATTTTGAATACTCTTCTCTCTCATTCTATATATATAATATTAATAAATACATTAATAATCTTTATTATAGAAAATAATTGTGATACTAAAGTATTCTACTTATATTTTTATTTTATATTTATTTTACAACAAATTCTAGCTTGTATTCACTTTTCACCCTAAACCATTAATTAAAAAAAATATTTTTTATTTATCAATTTTGCCTTTCATTGCTCATACATTTTATTATTTCTTGTTTATATGGATTTTCTTTTTTGACCACTCTTTTTTTGTATGGAGCTTTTTTTTGCGTTGTATTGTGATTCTATTAATTCCATTAGACAAACTAAATTAAATAAAAAAAGTTTTTTTAAAAGAAACAATATTAGAATCATAAATAATAAAAAATTACACAATCCAAATAATATTTAGTTTACTATAATCTATTTTGTATAAAAATTGTCAAACATAAATATTAACACTAACTCACTTTTAATTAAAATTAATTTTATGGACACTCTCGTTCACCAACTCTCAGTTTCATTTTAAGTGAATTTTCGTGGTTCAATGGCTGGTTTATTGGATCCAAAGAAAATCCTACGCTTGGCCAAAGATTTATGTGTATTGGGTTTGATTGATTTTCTTTAGATTCGAATAAAACGCTTTTCCTCCATCACTTTCTTTTTACGTATATCATCTATCCTTTCTTCCAAAGGGTGGTACCACATAACTTGTTAAAGTGGTTTCCGGAGATATTCTTAGGTTGTCTCTAGCCACCCATAATAGCCTACATGTCAACCTTTTAATCATAAAAAGATGAGATTAAATCGCACTAGTGCATGTCTATATTGTTTTAATAAAAACATAAATCCTAACTAAACCATGCATTTTAAGAACAAATGGTAAGACTTATAAAAGATCGACGCAATTTATTGGCAGTTCAATGTTCGAGTCGTTGCACGCAAAACTTTGGTCTAGTGGTTACCTTCTATCCCTTGGAATGAGTGTTCCCGAATTCAAAACTTGGTTGATGCCAAGTAGTAGATAGAACCCTTAATATTATAGGAAAGAAATATTCGAGTCATTTTTTCAGACTACAACGTCGACAAATTTGTAGAGTACAAGGTATTAGAATCTAATCATGTCAAGTACCATAATAAGTGCATGCAGCATGGTCAAGATTGTAATTGGCTGTTTCATGCGACATTTCGACCGAAAAAAAAAATGGCAAGTCTAAAAGTATAATAGCATAGACACACCTAGTTGGCAACAGATGTTTCCGGAGATTCACGTCCAACTTGATTATCATGTAGTTTATTCTTCAATTTTCCTAATAAACTGTATTGTCAATATATAACATTGGTTCTTAAGAAGTCTCACCATTTGTTCTTAACAAATAATGTGTATTTTACTTACTATCTATTGAGAGATAATGGGTGCAACAAACTAGCTGTAACCTTATTCATACTAGTACGACTAATATGAGCTCAAATCTACTGAGTAGTAATGTGAACCTAGTTAATTAAATTACAAAGGTGATAAGGATTTGTAAGATATTCTTAATATTCTCTAACATACGTAAAGAAAAAGGTATAAATAAACTCACCTTTGTTCTTGCATTTTTCTTCCTAAATCCGGAAAGTCTTTGACCATTGAAACAGAGCTTCTCACCGACTCTTTCTGCTCAACTCGACAGAGGCTTCTAAATATACATCATTTCAGACTGCTGCATGATAAATCCCCCTTTCTTGTAGCAAATCTCATTATTCCTTTTATGTTTCTCACTCTATCAATTTGAATAAGGAATTTGTAGAATGCAAAGACCAGAGGCAGTTGAATTTTCATAAGCTGACAAATATTGAATCCAAATACATGTCATAAGTGCCAGAAGCAGTGTTATGCTTATACAACAGTTGGTGTACCTCTTCATTTGAAATGAGAAAATTAGAATTATAGTTTTGCTAGTGTATTTTTCATACAGCCAATTTTTTCTTTTGATAAAAGACTTTGTTGCCATTGGTACATGCATAGATATTAGAGGTACGAACCTTGATTAATTGCATGAATTCAAGACAGCGGTTTTGGACCACATCTTTCCTAGGACTTATAGGGCTTTACAAGTTCATCCATGACTCCTCCTGGCTCCTGCAACCTCCAAAACCTTGACAAGAAGGAAGTCTCGGTAAAAACAAACACTGCTATTCTGTCATCCACATGATGTTATAGCTAAATGCTTTCAATTTTATATATAACCTTTTCAACATTCTGAAGTCGCCGCAAAGGAGTTGTCTGGCCCTAAGAATCCATGAATGTTACTTCTCCTCTGTAATTCAAGCCCAAATGATTATTGAAAATGAAGAAACAGTAAGAATTGATAAGAATCAAATGCACTATACATAGTTTGATAAACTTAAATCACGAAAAATTGCAGCAGCCAAGAAGTTAGGAACTTAGGATGAGAACCTAACTGCATACTATTTGTTTTTACAATGGCCCATGCATGAAAACACCTAATCCTATCCACTCAAAAATTACTAAATATCTTTAAATAGTTGTCATGTACCAGTTGAAAGACATGTACAAAGGATCTATGAATAAATCAAAGAAGTAATTTAGAACTATAATTTCTAAACATAATATCATTATCATATCACTTAACCCAGCATCATAATACAAAAACACAACAGAGTCATAGAAATTAAACAGCCTTTCTAAAAAGTTCTTATGTATTTATAAATTAGTTCATATAAATAGGGAGACAAAAAGGAAGAGTTAAATTGGAGAGTTTTGTATTACCACTGGTTGTTGGGAGAAGCACAGACTGAACTAAAACTCTTGCACTTAGAGAGGTTTCTATCAACACCTTTAAAAAATAAAGACTGAGATGATAGAATTTTTCTTTTTGATTTTTTACGGTATTTTCCAACTTGGCAGGCCAAAGACTAATCCATCACAGATCGGAACTCATTTAAGGGTCTTAAGCATTTGCCATTGGCCAATGGATTGCTGCATGTATAAGGCAGGATTCGAAACCCCACACTTAATTAAACAGACAAGTGAGCTAACCACTTGACCAACTTAAGTTGGTTAGAGATGATAGAATTTTTTTTAACAAAAGGAAATTGAAAATTTGTTTGAAAGAACAAGCTGTGGTCTAAGAAGTGAAGTAGGAGCTTATCAAAAGAGCCAATGCTGAACAACAGAAAGAGAAGCGCGAAAATGATTACATAACGAAACAAAAGATGAATGTTGCAATGCTAATCCCCATGACATTGAACCAGAGACGAAGCATATGCTCTACTTCGAGAAGCAGCCGAAGAATGATAAACACTATAGTGGGAAATTATATAGCGTCCGTGAAATGCTATACCTAACAAGCACCAAAACATTACAAATTGACATAACAGCTACGTGGGCAGTTGAGAAAAGAAAGAGTTTTCTTCTGTGAATGGTTCCGTTGAATCATTTTAACAAACAAGTAATGGGCATTATTATATCCAGAAGCATTATCACAACATAAATAACCGGTAAGAAACTTAGAAACAACGAACACATCGCAAAAGAAAAAATAAAAACTCAAGAAATCTTCAGTTTAACACAAGAGTAAAGTGTAAGCAAGAAACTTAGAATAAGATGAGGGATGCGAACCTGAAGGAGGAGGCAGAAACGAAGACAGTTGAGAGGTAGGAAACAGGTGCGCAAACCATAATTAAAAAAAAAAGGAAAAATATATGTAACCACTACCAAATTAGCCAAAAATGAAACAACTTAATTAATTATAAATATAATAATTAGTTTTATTTATTTATGATTTAAAATATTGATTATTAAATATTTCACCACATTCAAATTAGGAAGAGGTATGTTCAGTATCATTGTAACGTGAATCATAAAAATCGATTCAATTAGCTTCCGTTTCTTCACTTTCTTTCTCTCTCCAAATACCTACAACATGATAAATGAGAAAACAAATTCAGAAGCATCCAATTTACAAAAAAAAGAAACATCATAATACCTAGTATAAACAATATCCACATAGAGGTTTTGGATTCACCCATAGACATTTGGCTGGTTTTTTTTGCTGAAACCATCTTGGTTCCCTAGCATTATTGAAAAAAAAAAGAGAACTTGAGAATCATCACTTTTATTAAAATTTGGGCAGCACTTTAAAAATGAGTAATTCTCGATTATTAGATAAAATCTCACATCATTAAAAACGATGGCTAATTGATAACTATAAATCACAAAATCTATTAGCTCCTAGTACTCCTCTAAAAAAAAAGTTGAAAAAGGTGCGCAAACCATAATCAAACAAAAATTTAAGGATAAACCGGTAAAGTACACTTTTTATTCTTAATATTTTTAATGTTTAATTTAATTTAATTTGTTTTTTTATGGTTAAATTAAGTGTTAATTTTATTTTTTTTTTTATTTTTGGTGGTCAAAGTTGGTCAAAATAAAATTTTTCCTAATTATCTTTATTATAATTCCCTTTATCATTTATAATTTTCTTTCATTTTTCTTTCATCTTCTCCGGTCGCTATTCCGCCTCTTCATCAACATCAATTATCATGACCTCCACCTGAATCTTTTGTGACAGAGAATGAAACCAAGCACAAGTTGTAAAAACTCTAATTCTTAGTGCAGAGTTTGTGAGATGAACGTGAATGAGAGAAGAAAATTTAGAAAAATTAAAGTTCAGAAATGAGAAACGAAACAAGAATAAATCACACCTTTCTCATTTGATGGTGTTAGTTTATATACATCAATGAATAACATCTATTATGCAGTTAACTAATCTTACTTCCTAACTGTGATTAAGTTACACTTTTAACTAACTTGTGCTAGTTGTATAATTAATCTAACTAGCTAATCTAAATTGGGTTAAGTTGTTGAGCCATTACTTTTATTATCTGCTGCATTATTATTAATATACTGCCTTATGCTATGATTTGCTACACCTCCCTCAAGGTGAGAAGTGGAAATTGAGCATTCCCAACTTGGAGTGAAAGGTAGAGAAGGGACCAGGAGCAAGTGCTTTGGTGAAGACATTAGAGATCTGGTTGACGAAGGAGATTGGCAGGAGCTTGAGCATGTCACTTTGTGCTTGATCACGAACCACATGACAATTAATGTCAACCTGTTGTTTTGTTCTTTCGTGAAAAACTAAATTTGTTACAATGTGCAACGCAGACTGGTTGTCATAGAACATGCAAATAGCTTTATCAAGTGGAAAGCCAAAGTCACGAAGCAGATAAGAAAGCCATAAAGCCTCACATGTTGCTAGAGCTAGTGCTCGGTATTCATCTTCTGCAGAGGACCTTGCCACCGTGGTTTTTGTCTTACTTTTCCACGAGATAAGGGACTGTCCGAGGAAGAAACAATATCCCGAAATCGAGCGGCATATGTCGGGTTAAGTTCCCTAATCAGCATCAGCAAAAGCTGTGAGGGAGAAATCTGATGATGCTGAAAAGAGAACAGCATGACCAGGGGCCATTTTCAAATACCTCAACACGTGAAGAGCTACCTTAAAGTGTACATCAGTGGCACAATCAAGAAATTGACTGAGTTTACTTACGACAAAGGTAATGTCTGGATGAGTATTAGTAAGGTAAATGAGTCTTCCTATTAGTCTTCTGGTACTAAGTCAGATCCTTTAATGCATTGCCAATGAATTTTGCTAATTTAGTATAATAGTCAATTGGGGTGGAAGTCGGTTTGGCATCACTCAAACCTAATTCTGCTAACAATTTCAGGGTGTATTTTTGTTGATAGAGGGCAAAGCCTTGGTTGCTTCTTGCAATTTTCATCCCCAAAAAAATTTGAGGTTACCAAGGTCCTTGATTTTGAATCTGTCATCCAGCAACTGTTTTACATGCTTGATTTCATCTAAGTCATCTCAAACTAGAACCAAGTCGTCCACATAAACCAATATGCAAGTGAAACCTGTCTTCAAATGTCTTGTGAAAAGACAATGATCTGCCTTAGATTGTGAGTAGCTGGTGGACGAAATTGTGATCACTACAACTTCGCACAACTAACCAGCAAGTGTACTGGGTCGTCCAAGTAATAAACCTTACGCGAGTAAGGGTCGATCCCACAGAGATTGTTGGTATGAAGCAAGCTATGGTCACCTTGTAAATCTTAGTCAGGCAAACTCAATTGGTTATGGGTGATATACGAATGAAACATAAAGATAAAGATAGAGATACTTATGCAATTCATTGGTGGGAATTTCAGATAAGCGTATGAAGGTGCTGTGTTCCTTCCGTCTCTCTGCTTTCCTACTGTCTTCATCCAATCCTTCTTACTCCTTTCCATGGCAAGCTGTATGCAAGGGTTTCACCGTTGTCAGTGGCTACCTCCCATCATCTCAGTGGAAATGTTCAACGCACCCTGTCACGGCACGACTAT
>NC_029773.3:72597566-72598296 GCF_000817695.3 Arachis duranensis | reverse complement strand
ACTTGGTGTGTGCTTGGGCTGAGCATTGAAGCATTTTCGTGTAGAGACTCTTCTTGGAGTTAAACGCCAGCTTTGGTGCCATCATCTTCTTAGTGATGGGCTTGTCCTCATCAATGGGGATGTCTCCCTCTATGTCAACTCCAACTGAATAGCAGAGGTGACAAATGAGATGAGGAAAGGCTAACCTTGCCAAGGTACAGGACTTGTCTGCCACCTTATAAAGTTCTTGAGATATAACCTCATGAACTTCTACTTCCTCTCCAATCATGATGCTATAACCTCATGAACTTCTACTTCTTCTCCAATCATGATGCTATGAATCATGATAGCTCGGTCTATAGTAACTTCGGACCGATTGCTAGTGGGAATGATTGAGCGTTGGATAAACTCCAACCATCCTCTAGCCACGGGTTTGAGGTCATGCCTTCTCAGTTGAACCGGCTTTCCTCTTGAATCTCTCTTCGATTGGGCGCCCTCTTCACAGATGTCTATGAGGACTTGGTCCAACCTTTGATCAAAGTTGACCCTTCTAGTGTAAGGATGTTCATCTCCTTGCATCATGGGCAAGTTGAATGCCAACCTTACATTTTCCGGACTAAAATCCAAGTAGTTCCCCCGAACCATAGTAAGCCAATTCTTTGGGTCCGGTTTCACACTTTGATCATGGTTCTTGGTGATCCATGCATTGGCATAGAACTCTTGAACCATTAAGATTCCAACTTGTTGAATG
>NC_029773.3:72595965-72597311 GCF_000817695.3 Arachis duranensis | reverse complement strand
TTCCTTTCCTCTTTCTAGAGGTTTCTCCGGTCTTGGATGCCATAAATGGTTATGGAAAAACAAAAAGCAATGCTTTTACCACACCAAACTTAAAAGGTTTGCTCGTCCTCGAGCAAAAGAAGAAAGAAGAGAGTAGAAGAAGAAGAAATAGAGGAGATGGAGATGGCCTTGTGGTTCGGCCAAAGGGGGAGAAGTAGTGTTTAGGGGGTGTGAAAATGAAGGAGTGAAGATGGGTTTATATAGGGGTGGGGGGAGGGTTATGGTTCGGTTATGGGAGGGTGAATTTGGGAGGGAAAGTGGTTTGAATTTGACTGGTGAGGTAGGTGGGGTTTTATGAAGGATGGATGTGAGTGGTGAAGAGAAAGATGGGATTTGATAGGTGAAGGGTTTTTGGGGAAGAGGTGTTGAGGTGATTGGTGAATGGGTGAAGAAGAGAGAGAATGGTGGGGTAGGTGGGGATCCTGTGGGGTCCACAGATCCTGAGGTATCAAGGAAAATTCATCCCTGCACCAAGTGGCGAGCAAAAATGCCCTTTGTGCCAATTCTGGCGTTAAACGCCGGGCTGATGCCCATTTCTGGCGTTTAACGCCAACTTCTTGCCCTTTCCTGGCGTTTAACGCCAGTCTGGTGCCCCTTTCTGGCGTTAAACGCCCAGAATGGTGCCAGACTGGGCGTTAAACGCCCATCTGCTAGCCTTCCTCCAGGGTGTGCTGTTTTTCTTTCTGTTTTTCATTCTGTTTTTGCTTTTTCAATTGATTTTGTGACTTCTCATGATCATCAACCTACAGAAAATATAAAATAACAAAAGAGAATAGATAAATATAATAAGATTGGGTTGCCTCCCAACAAGCACTTCTTTAATGTCATTAGCTTGACAGTGGGCTCTCATGGAGCCTCACAGATGCTCAGAGCAATGTTGGAACCTCCCAACACCAAACTTAGAGTTTAAATGTGGGGGTTCAACACCAAACTTAGAAGTTGGTTGTGGCCTCCCAACATCAAACTTAGAGTTTGACTGTGGGGGCTCTGTTTGGCTCTTTTTTCAGAGAAGCTCTTCATGCTTCCTCTCCATTGTGACAGAGGGGTATCCTTGAGCCTTGAACACAAAGGATTCTGCATTTACTTGAATGATCAATTCTCCTCTATCAACATCAATCACAGCCTTTGCTGTGGCTAGGAAGGGTCTGCCAAGGATGATGGATTCATCCATGCATTTCCCAGTCTTTAGGACTATGAAGTCAGCAGGGATGTAATGGTCTTCAACTTTTACCAGAACATCCTCTACAAGTCCATAAGCTTGTTTTCTTGAATTGTCTGCCATCTCTAGTGAGATTTTTGCAGCTTGC
>NC_029773.3:72594977-72595535 GCF_000817695.3 Arachis duranensis | reverse complement strand
TCATGAAACTTTGAGTGGTTTTGATTAGATCAGAGACCATGGTTGCTAAGTCAGAGGTATTCTGCTTAGAACTCTCTGTCTGTTGCTGAGAAGATGATGGAAAAGGCTTGCCATTGCCAAACCTGTTTCTTCCACCATTATTGTGGTTGAAACCTTGTTGAGGTCTCTGTTGATCCTTCCATGAGAGATTTGGGTGATTTCTCCATGAGGGATTATAGGTGTTTCCATAGGGTTCTCCCATGTAATTCACCTCTTCCATTGAAGGGTTCTCAGGATCATAAGCTTCTTCTTCAAATGAAGCTTCCTTAGTACTGCTTGGTGTATTTTGCATTCCAGACAGACTTTGAGAAATCATATTGACTTGTTGAGTCAATATCTTGTTCTGAGCCAATATGGTATTCAGAGTGTCAATCTCAAGAACTCCTTTCTTCTGATTAGTCCCATTATTCACAGGATTCCTTTCAGAAGTGTACATGAATTAGTTATTTGCAACCATTTCAATTAGCTCTTGAGCTTCTGCAGGCGTCTTCTTCAGATGAAGAGATCCTCCAGCAGAGT
>NC_029773.3:72594264-72594777 GCF_000817695.3 Arachis duranensis | reverse complement strand
GGACTTCCACTCTAAGCTTACTCAATTTTTGAGGTGGAAAGAACTTTGCCAAGAAGGCATTGACTAGCTTTTCTCAAGAGTCCAGGCTTTCTTTAGGTTGTGAGTCCAACCATGTCCTAGCTCTGTCTCTTACAGCAAAAGGGAATAGCATAAGTCTGTAGACCTCAGGGTCAACCCCATTAGTCTTGACTGTGTCACAGATTTGCAAGAATTCAGCTAAAAACTGATGAAGATCTTCCAATGGAAGTCCATGGAACTTGCAATTCTGTTGCATTAGAGAAACTAGTTGAGGCTTAAGCTCAAAGTTGTTTGCTCTAATGGCAGGGATAGAGTTGCTTCTCCCATAAAAGTCGGGAGTAGGTGCAGTAAAGTCACCCAGCACCTTCCTTGCATTGTTGGCATTGTTGTTATTTTCGGCTGCCATGTGTTCTTCTTCTTTGAAGAATTCGGTCAGGTCCTCTAAAGAGAGTTGTGCTTTGGCTTCTCTTAGCTTTCTCTTCAAGGTCCTTTCAT
>NC_029773.3:72591094-72592538 GCF_000817695.3 Arachis duranensis | reverse complement strand
ATTGAAAACAGAATCTTCCCTCTTGTGCCATCCTGGCGTTAAACGCCCAGAATGGTGCACATTCTGGCGTTTAACGCCCAAACCACTACCCTTTTGGGCGTTAAACGCCCAGCCAGGCACCCTGGCTGGCGTTTAAACGCCAGTCTGCCTTTTTCACTGGGCGTTCTGAACGCCTAGCTTTTTCTGTGTAATTTCTCTGCTGTATGTTCTGAATCTTCAATTCTCTGTATTATTGACTTGAAAAGACACAAATTAAAAATATTTTTGGATTTTTTATAATGAGGAATAATCAAAATGCAACTAAAATCAAATAACAATGCATGCAAGACACCAAACTTAGCAGTTTGTATACTACTGACACTAATGAGAATGCATATGAGAAACACAAACACTCAAGTCAAGAGAATTTAAAGATCAGAGTAATGAAACCATCAAGAACAACTTGAAGATTAATGAAGACACATGCATGAATGCAAAAAGAACAGAAACATGCAATTGACACCAAACTTAACATGAGACTCTAGACTCAGACAAGAAATATTTTTGGATTTTTTTTCGAAAATTAAGTGGAAAAAGAAAACAAAGATATCAAAATTCTTAATGAGAATTCCAGGAATCATGCAATGTTAGTCTAAGACTCCGGTCCAGGAATTAGACATGGCTTCATAGCCAGCCAAGCTTTCAAAGAAAGCTCCGGTCCAAAACACTAGACATGGCCAACGGCCAGCCAAGCCTTAGCAGATCACTGCTCCAACAGTAAGATTGATAGAGATCAACAAGCTCTTGTGATGATAAGTTGAAACCTCGGTCCAATAAGATTAGACATGGCTTCACAGCTAGCCAGACTTCAACAGATCATCATGAAACTCTAGAATTCGTTCTTTAAGAACTCTGAAGAAAAATACCTAATCTAAGCAACAAGATGAACCGTCAGTTGTCCATACTCGAACAATCCCCGGCAACGGTGCCAAAAACTTGGTGGACGAAATTGTGATCACTACAACTTCGCACAAATAACCAGCAAGTGTACTGGGTCGTCCAAGTAATAAACCTTACGCGAGTAAGGGTTGATCCCACAGAGATTGTTGGTATGAAGCAAGCTATGGTCACCTTGTAAATCTTAGTCAGGCAAACTCAATTGGTTATGGGAGATATACGAATGAAACATAAAGATAAAGATAGAGATACTTATGCAATTCATTGGTGGAATTTCAGATAAGCGTATGAAGGTGCTGTGTTCCTTCCGTCTCTCTGCTTTCCTACTATCTTCATCCAATCCTTCTTACTCCTTTCCATGGCAAGCTGTATGCAAGGGTTTCACCGTTGTCAGTGGCTACCTCCCATCCTCTCAGTGGAAATGTTCAACGCACCCTGTCACGGCACGGCTATCCATCTGTCGGTTCTCAATCAGACCGGAATAGAATCCAGTGATTCTTTTACGTCT
>NC_029773.3:72550582-72590694 GCF_000817695.3 Arachis duranensis | reverse complement strand
GATGAGTAAATGACATAAAAATCCACTTCCGGGCTCACTTGGTGTGTGCTTGGGCTGAGCATTGAAGCATTTTCGTGTAGAGACTCTTCTTGGAGTTAAACGCCAGCTTTGGTGCCAGTTTGGGCGTTTAACTCCCATCCCTGTGCCAGTTCCGGCGTTTAACGCTGGAAATCCTGAGGGTGACTTTGAACGCCGGTTTGGCCATCAAATCTTGGGTAAAGTATGGACTATCATATATTGCTGGAAAGCCCAGGATGTCTACTTTCCAACGCCGTTGAGAGCGCGCCAATTGGGCTTCTGTAGCTCCAGAAAATTCACTTTGAGTGCAGGGAGGTCAGAATCCAACAGCATCTGCAGTCCTTTTTAGTCTCTGAATCAGATTTTTGCTCAGGTCCCTCAATTTCAGCCAGAAAATACCTGAAATCACAGAAAAACACACAAACTCATAGTAAAGTCCAGAAAAGTGAATTTTAACTAAAAACTAATAAAAATATACTAAAAACTAACTAGATCATACTAAAAACATACTAAAAATAATGCCAAAAAGCGTACAAATTATCCACTCATCAGTAGCCAAAATTGATCAACACAGAGCTTAGTTTGGTATTCCGTTGCCCATTACCCTATTTCAGACCATATAGGAAATTTTAAAGTTTACAGACAAGCCAAATGGGGCATCTAAGCCAAGAGTAAACTTCATGAATACTTTCTCTTCGAGATCACCATATAAGAAAGCTGTGTTCACATCTAATTGATGAACAAACCAGTTTCTGGAGGCTGCCAAAGCTAGGAGAATTCTGAATGTTGTCATTTTTATTACCGGGCTGAATGTGTCAAAGTAGTCGAATATGTAAAATTTGGTTAAATTATAATTAATAAATTAATTATGAATGAAGAAGGTTAAAAACTTAAAGTTATAATTGGGAGAGATAAAAATAATTAGGACACGAATTAAAATACTTATCTTAAAGGTTTTGGCCTAAGGTTGGACCAAACGAATTAAAAATCAAGCTAGGACCGTGTGGGCCCAAAACCCAAGTCCACACATATAACCCTTCATGACTTAGCGAAAAATTCACATTTTCCCCTTTCACTGAGAGTTCCACGGAGAAGAGACGAGAGAAAGAGCAAAACCCTTTTTCATTATTCATCATCTCCTTCAATTACTCATAACTTTCAATTCGGGGCTCCGATTGATGAGCTGTTTGTGGCCACACATTTGTCTCAGATCTATCTTCAAATCTTCTCAAGTATTGTGGTAAGGAACTTTGAATTCCTTGTCTAGTTTGCTATTCTATTTAATTTCACATTTTTGGGATATGCTGTTGAGAAACTTGTGATTTTGGTTCTATAGGAGTACTCTAGCATGAATTACAAGTGAGTTCCTTCCCAATTTTGAGCAAATTAAGGTAAGAAAGCTCATTTTCTCTAAGTCATCCTAATCTGTACGAATACCCTAGCTTGAACTAAGTGAAATTTGATGTAATTAGATGAGATAGTGTCGCTTGATTGCCTGGGTTGATTCGTGGAGGATCCATTGAGGCTCGTTGACATTGGATGAAGCTTAGAATTGAACAGAGGAAGAGACTCAAGGGCTTGGATTTGTCATGCTTGAGGTACGAGTTTTAGTTTCAAGTAAACATTATGTAAAGTAATGTGAATGCTTAGGTTAGTTGCCCCTAGGATAGGATTGAATGAAATTGTTTGTTGTTGTGATTAGTTGAATGGGTATTTGTATGAGTATGCATGACACAATTGTTATGGTTTGAATTGATTAAAAATATAATTGATATGGAATTGGGTTGGAGACCGTAATATGGTGAGGAATCCCTTATTTGGTAAGTGGAGGTAAGTGGTATGAAATGATTGATTCTTGGTTGATTGTAAACCTAGATATATGAGTGTTATGTATTGTTGATGTGAATGGAATTTGTTTCGAGGGTTACCTGAAACTGTAGGTCGATCTCGGACGAGATCTTCTGTACTGGTCGGAGTTGTTGTGTCCGACTTGTTGGACTTGGTGGTGGTGCTGATTCTTCGTCCCCGGAGGGTGGGGGATACCTGCAAGGGACTCCGATGCATAAGTTGGCAAGGGTATTAAGCAGGTATTTAGTAGAATCAGAGTATGAGTTATACCTGGCTGCTCCAGCGTATTTATAATAGTGTAGAGTGACCTTCTTATATATGATAAGTTAGTTATCTTATCTTATCTTTATCTTTTGAGTGAGGTCATCTTATCTTCAAAGGAATTGCCCTTCTCCCTGCGGGTTTGGACTGCCTTGGGCTTTGGTACGTAGTCCTCTGTTAGGGCCCTTCTTTGGGCTTTCCTGTTGACTTGGCCGAGCTCTCTGAGAAGAGGTTGGGTCGTCCTGACCTGAAGAGGTCGATCGCTTTGTCTGTAGAACATTCTGGGTCCCGACTTCTTTGACTTCTACTGCTGGGATCAATCGCCCAGAAGGGAAACTGGATTGCCAAATCTTGAACTGAGATGATAGGACGGTAGATGCGGTGCCTCTTCAGACTCGTCCTCCTTCACCCCGAGTTGATGCTGCCGAGAAGTCTTCTAATGTTGACTGAGTTTTCTTCCTGTTTAATGTAAATAGCCCGGCTTGTGGGCTTTTGAACTCTTTATCTTGTAAATGGTGTTTTGCTAACTGTTGATACTTCTTTTGGTTGCTTGTTTAGCAACTTTATTTTGAAAAACAAAGTAGTTTCCGAGCTTCTGGGGTTGATTTTGGTGGCCTCTGAAGCTTGCTATTATCATAACTTAGTAGTTTTTATATCATGTCTGCTTGCACTCGTCTTGGTACCTTCGTAGGCTGGGATTTTGTCCGACATGATCAGCTTGATTCTTTGGCTTGGTTTTATTTGTAATCCTCCTTTTTGGACCTCATTTAGGTCTCTTTTGGGGACTATTTTTGTAATTTGTGTGTCCTGGGCCTGACTTCATCATGTCGGGTCCTATTGAGTTACTTGGTAATCCTCTTTCTTGGACCTTGTTCAGGTCTCTTTCAGGGATTACCTTTTGTAGCTTTACATCTTTCTGGGCCGACTTCGTCATGTCGAGTCCTGTCGAGTTACTTGATAATCCTCTTTCTTGGACCTTGTTCAGGTCTCTTTCAGGGATTATCTTTGTAACTTATCTTTCTGGGCCGACTTCGTCATGTCGGGCCCTGTCGAGTTACTTGATAATCCTCTTTCTTGGACCTTGTTCAGGTCTCTTTCAAGGATTATCTTTGTAACTTATCTTTCTGGGCCGACTTTGTCATGTCGGGCCCTGTCGAGTTACTTGATAATCCTCCTTCTTGGACCTTGTTCAGGTCTCTTTCAGGGATTATCTTTGTAACTTATTTTTTTGGGCCGACTTCGTCATGTCGGGCCCTGTCGAGTTACTTAATAATCCTCTTTCTTGGACCTTGTTCAGGTCTCTTTCAAGGATTATCTTTGTAACTTATCTTTTTGGGCCGACTTGGTCATGTCGGGCCCTGTCGAGTTACTTGATAATCCTCTTTCTTGGACCTTGTTCAGGTCTCTTTCAGGGATTATCTTTGTAACTTATTTTTTTGGGCCGACTTCGTCATGTCGGGCCCTGTCGAGTTACTTGATAATCCTCTTTCTTGGACCTTGTTCAGGTCTCTTTCAAGGATTATCTTTGTAACTTATCTTTCTGGGCCGACTTTGTCATGTCGGGCCCTGTCGAGTTACTTGATAATCCTCTTTCTTGGACCTTGTTCAGGTCTCTTTCAGGGATTATCTTTGTAACTTATTTTTTGGGGCGACTTCGTCATGTCGGGCCCTGTCGAGTTACTTTATAATCCTCTTTCTTGGACCTTGTTCAGGTCTCTTTCAAGGATTATCTTTGTAACTTATTTTTTGGGCCGACTTGGTCATGTCGGGCCCTGTCGAGTTACTTGATAATCCTCTTTCTTGGACCTTGTTCAGGTCTCTTTCAGGGATTATCTTTGTAACTTATTTTCTTGGGCCGACTTCGTCATGTCGGGCCCTATCGAGTTACTTGATAATCCTCTTTCTTGGACCTTGTTCAGGTCTCTTTCAGGGATTATCTTTGTACTTTTGTAGGAGTCCGACTTCTTCGTGTCGGGCTCTTCGAAGTTATAGTAATCCTCTTTTATAGGGTTGGCCAGACCTCTTTCCAGGGCTTTACTTATAACTTGGGTTGTTGTGGCTGGTCCGACTTTTTGTGCCAGCCAGTCTTTAAGTTATTTTATAGCAACTGACTTTTTGTGCCGGCCAGTCTTTAAGTTATTTTATAGCAATCCATTTTATTAGGTCCTTGTCAGGTCCTTTCTATGGATCACTTTCTATAACTTCTTGCATTATTCTATTTTCATCTTTGCCGATTTTGTAGAATTTGGGTTTTGACCCTCGTTTGGTCGATCTTTTGATGAATTTGGCTTTCACCTTTGGTCTTTATCGTGATCGCGCAATGAATTTGGTTTTCACTTTCTGTCGATCTGTAGCTTTATAATCGGGCGATGAATGTTTCGGAATAATGTGACTTGAGCATTTGTAGAGAATCTAAACAAATTTTATTAAAAGAGAATGCAAATATACATGGGGGGTTAATTTCCTAAGTCGGGTGATTTGTAGGTCTTGGCTGGGCGCCTCGTTAAAAAACCTTTTTCAGGAAAAAGAGTGCGCCTTGTCCAAGATCTTTTATCATCCCTAGCTATAGTACCTTCTTAGGTTGCAGGCGTGCCATGACTTAGGAAGCTCTCGCCCGTCGTCGAGTTTGAAAAGCCTGTAGTAGCCCTTTCCCAGTACTTCTATGACTCGGAAGGGTCCTTTCCAGTTTGCTGCCAGCTTTACTTCTATGACCCGCTGTATTACTTTTCGGTTGTATCTGGAGGCCATTCATCGTTTCAACACCTCTTCCCTTATCCAAGCTCTTTCTCGGATTTCCGGAAGTAAGTCGAGCTCTTCCCTTTGAAGTTGGAAATTTGCTTTTTCGCTAAAATGGATTACTCTGGGTGATCCTTCTTCAACCTCCACTGGGATCATTGCCTCCATTCCATAAGCTAATCAGAAAGGTGACTCCTTTGTCATGGAATGTAGAGTCGTTCGATATGCCCATAGGACTTGCGGGAGCTCCTGAGCCCAGGCTCCCTTTGCATCCTGTAATCTCCGTTTTAACCCTGCTAATATAACTTTGTTAGCAGCTTCAGCTTGCCCATTGGCTTGGGGGTGCTCAACAGAGGCGAATTACCTGAAACTGTAGGTCGATCTCGGACGAGATCTTCTGTACTGGTCGGAGCTGTTGTGTCTGACTTGTTAGACTTGGTGGTGGTGCTAATTCTTCGTCCCCGGAGGGTGGGGGGTACCTGTAAGGGACTCTGATGCTTAAGTTCACAAGGGTATTAAGAAGGTATTTAGTAGAATCAGAGTATGAGTTATACCTGGGTGCTCCAGCGTATTTATAATAGTGTAGAGTGACCTTTTAGATAAGATAAGTTAGTTATCTTATCTTATCTTTATCTTTTGAGTGAGGTCATCTTATCTTCAAAGGAACCGCCCTTCTCCCTGCGGGTTTGGACTGCCTTGGGCTTTGGTACGCGGTCCTCTGTTAGGGCCCTTCTTTGGGCTTTCCTGTTGACTTGGCTGAGCTCTCTGAGAAGAGGTCGGGTCGTCCTGACCTGAAGAGGTCGGTCGCTTTGTCTATAGAACATCCCGGGCCGGACAGCTCGACCCAGGGTATGAACAGAATTATAGTTGTATAAGTGTGTGCGTCAAATGTTCGATTGGTTGATTTGTTGTTGAAATGGTTAAAAAGGGGTAGAAATTTGATGAATGCATGATTGAGTATGCTTAGTAAAGATTTTGGTATGGTTTGGAATTGAGTTGGATTGAGAATTGAGAAAATTGAGCAATTGTGTAACTTTGGTAAAAACACATTTTTAACAAACTTCGACAAGCCATAACTTGGTTCTCGGACCTTTAAATTTTGTAAAACTTGTCTTTAATGAAAATTGGGTTTGCTTAGTTTATGACATTCAAAGAACGGATGAAAAATTATTTTTAACAAAAAAGTTATGCACGTTTGAAGTTTATAGTTAAAATATGAATTTTGCAGAAGTTGCAGAAAATTGAGGTCATGCGTACACATGACCCATGCGTACACATGAGGGGTGTTACAAAATTGAAAGAGTTTCATGCACATACTATGCATACGCACAAAAGTTAAGTCATGCGTATGCACGACCCATGTGTATGCACAACTTGAATTTCAGAATTAAACATTTTTCATGCACGTTTCGTGCGTACACGCAAAAAGGGAACTCGTGTGTACGAACGAGGCATGCGTACGCATGACTGTGCTGTCTTTTAAGAAAATGTTGATTCAACTATTTTTTCCCATCCAAGTCACTTCTTCACCTCTATAACCCCTATTTAAGTTCCATTGGTTAGTTTTTAGGCTTTGGATGAGATTGCAAAGTAAAGTGTGAAAGTTGATGATAATTGAGAGAAGTTTGTGGATAATGAAATTACTGAACACTAAATTGACTTGGAACGTGAATAATAAGGCTGATTGTAATTTGATTCATTGGCTTTTCGCAAGGTCAGTGGTATAACCCGCTTGCATATTGACTGTTGTTTACTCTTGGCAAGGACGTGGCAAGGACGGTGGTGAATTCCGCTTACACTGAGATAAGTTATGATAAAACAAGGATGATGGTTGATCCCAGTTATTTCGTAGCTCTCTCTGATTGTAAGGGTTGTTGGGTTCGCAATTCTCGAATAGATGCCTCTAGTAGAAGGTGATAGGGAACTAATCCTTCTTAGACCGACATGTGATAAGTTCGGGGTATGCCTCCTTGGGATGTACGACAGAGAGACAATGTCTGGGTTAGCTATTGGATGTGTCAGGTTTTGGCAGTGTAACCGACACGTGAGCTCATGACCAGTAGGACAGGCATGCATCATACGGATTTATGTGAAATTGTTTGAGTGTGCATGTTTTTGGTTTGCCTACGTGTATATCTTTGTTTAATTGCTAATTGTTATATATGTTATAATTATTCTTGATTGTGCTTGCACCCTATTAATTGTGTTTGCTTCCACTGAATATATTTATTACTAAAATCAATATTGAAATTATGTGGTATTGAATTGAAAAGAGAACGGCTTATATGAGTGTTAAGGGAACTTGAGTTTATGGATCATTGGTTAATGAAGGGCTTAGTTTACCTTACCCTGTTTTGGATTAGTATAACCCTACGCTTGGATCTTGGTTGTTGGAGTTTTATATTGCCTAGTAGGTACATTTGGTTTAATATTGTCTCTATTTGAAACTGTTATACTGCTGGGAACCTTTTGGTTCTCACCTGTTTTGGGAATTTTCTATTTTCAGATACAGGACGTAACGCACTTCGCTGAGCATGCTAGATTCTTTTTGGAAAGTGAATACTCTTTTGGGATTTTATTTTTGTGCTTAGCATATGTATACATATACTCTCCATTATTGTATATTAACTTAAACATCCCTCTTAAAGGTTGATTTCAGAGAAACAAGATTTATGTTTATGCTTTTGTTGGATTTTGGGCTATATATATAGCCGGCTTTGCTTTGCAAGTTGAGTCTAGAATTTGTTATAGAACTCTTTTGGGATTCTATATTTATATGCATATATCTGTCTCTTTGGTTTCTGTATTGATGCTTCTATTCTTAACATTTCAAGTGTGATGCAATTTTTATTTTGTTTTTGCTTATCCTTTCTTTTAAGGCTCCTTGTTAAACTATATTTCCTTCGAATAATATGTATGTACTTTTGTTTTTATATGTCGTAATACTTCACCACCTTTGATTTACAACTATAGCGTAAAGCTCTGTGTGGTAAAATATTACAGAATCCATGAGTTTGAGTAAAACCCTTTGCAACTAAACGAGCCTTGTATCTCTCAATAGTCCCATCTTACTTGTGTGTTTAATTTTTAACACCCATTTACATCCTATAGCATTCTTACCCGAAGGGAAGTTGGTCAATTTCCAAGTTTTGTTTTCTTTAAGAGTTTACAATTCATCTTTGATTGCTTGTTTCCATCCATCATCAAGAATAGCTTCCTCAAAGCTTTGTGGTTCTATGTCTTGGGTGGTGACTATCGACAATGCTTTGTGATTTTTAAAAAGGTTGTCATAGCAAACAAAACGTGAAATTAGGTAGAACTTGTGAGGAATGGAAGGTACTGCCATAGTGGTGGTTCGTAAACAATGGTAATTATTTAAATATGTTAGTTTATGTCTTTCTCTAGTGGATCTTTGTGGGATAAAATTTTGTGCATGTTCTACTTGACCACTACTTAAGCTATGATCTACTATATGATCTGCTACATGTTGTGATGTGGTGTCATGAGAGTCTAAATTGCCTAAATTTGGTGTATTTAGTGTATTTTGCCTAATGTGTGATTACTGATATGCAATGTCATGTTGTAGAGTGCTAAAAGATGGATGAGATGCAGTATACATGGCATTAGGATTTGGAATAGGGGTTTGAAATGCACAAGCATCATATGAGAATATGGCCTGACGCCCTGAAAGATAAACCAAGAGTGCTATGGTGTGTGATATTTGGATCTGAACTTTTGAACGGGAAGAGATGTTCATAAAAGTAAACATTTCTGGAAATGAAAATTTCCAGTGAGCTAGTGTCCATAAGAACATAACCTTTAGTTCCTGATTTCAAACCAAAAAATGCACACTTCCTTGCTCTCTTGTCCAACTTTTTTTGTTTTGAAACTAAAGTAGAAGCAAAAGCCAAACAACCAAATACCCTTAGATGAGTAACATATGGTAGAGTATAGTGGAGTGTTTCATATGGACTGCACTTTTCAATGGCTGAGCTTGGTATTCTATTAAATATGAACTGCATAATGCCATAAAGAGTGTGGCAATTAAGAAAGAAATTGTGTTTATGATTAAAAGTTGAGTTTATTTTTACGATTGTCTTATTACATTGCATGTGGTGGTATTTATATTTGTGATTATGATTGCATAGAGAGAATAGTGTGTGAAGTTCCTTAAAAAAAAGGAATGTTAATTCTTGTGGAATAAGAATTTAGAAAACTATTACGAAACCTCCACAAGTAAGAAAGAGGTTGATCCTTGAACCAAAGGAAGTGAAAAGAAAGAAAAAAAACAAGGAAAAAAAAGAGAAAAAGAAAGAGTAAGAAAAAGAAAAATAATGAAAAGATAAAAAAGAAAGCTAAGTTTTAAAGCTCTAAGCATCAATAACTAAGATCCAAATATGTGCTTGTGGTGTTCATTTTCCAACGACGGCTTGGGTGATTAGATCCGAAGGGTGCTTCATCACCCGACAACTTAGACCAATTGGTTCGGGATTGTCGATTGAAAACCCGTTACACAAGCCACTTTGAGACAAAATATTTAGCAGTCTGAAGAGGCTCTAGACGTCGATGTTTGATATCAAGATCTCAGTCATATGCTTTTGATGCAACGTGTCAAGGAGAAGCTTGAGTAAGTAGATTTGTGGGTTACTTTATCACCCAGTAACTTAGACCAACTGGTCCGAGATTACTTATTGAATGCTCACTATCAAGAGCTTCCTTGAGACAGAGCATTTAGAGTTGTCGACAGAAGAGTTCTCTCTAAGTTCAAAGAAAAGGAAATTCAAGGATCAATCCAGACTTAATAGGAGTGAGGTTTCATAACATCATTCGGATTCTAGTTCCTTTGAGGTGTTGACATTCCCAAGTTTTAAGGAGCAATGATAAGTAAGGATGCACTCTTGATCACAATGATTGAAAAACCCCACTCATAGGACAAGCATTAGCTTCAATAGAACTCCAACTTCTAACCAAATCTATTATTAGTTTTCATTGTTCAAGTTGCTTGAGGACAAGCATCACTTTAAGTTTGGTGTTGTGATACATGAGCATCATTAGTATCTTTTCTACATTATTTATATGGCATTCTGTTGATATTTTAGAGGAGTTTAGTGGATTAGGCCCATTGGATGCTACTTTGAGTTTTGTGGCTTTTGATTGATTTTAGGTAGCATTCGGATGAAGAATTGGTGAAAAAGGCATGAAGAAGTAAAAGAGGACCATGTGTACGCATCATGCATGCATACGCATCATTGAAGCAGAAAGGGAAGTCATGCGTACGCATGTGCTATGCGTACGCACGATTGTAGGGGCTCAACTAGGCCAATTCTTCTCGGGATAGCTGCTGCTAAACGGCACGACCCGGTGTTTAGTGTTGGGAGCTTCGTAACTCGTGCCCTTCTTTTGGATGTTGGGTGCTAAATGCCCACTCACCGACATTTAGCGTCGAGGCCCTTCTTTTGCGTGCAAGGCTTACAGATTGTTGGGTGCTAAATGCCCAATCACAGGCGTTTAACGCCAACAACGAGAATCACAATGAGACCAGATGTTTGCAATGCATCAATGGAAGCATATCTTTTGATTTTATAAATCAAATAACTATTAGAAAGGATCTCTTGGGGTTTTATTTAAGTTTAAATCAATTTTAACTAGGACTATAAATAGAATTGAGATCAGCTCACGTGGGGACTTATCTTCTCCTAATTTTTATTCCGCACTTTTATACTTTTTTTTCTGCTAGGAGTTTCTACACCATGAGCAACTAAACCTTCATTGTTAAGGTTACGAGCTCTGTTTACTTGAATGGATTGATAATTATTTGTTCTTCTACTCTGGATTAATGCATTGATTATTGTTTAATAATTGGGTTCGTTCTTCATCCTACAGATTAGTGATTATTGGAAAATAAGTCTAATCTAACTTGAATTCTACTTGAGTCTTGAAAAAGTCATATATTAGAAATACATCTTGAAACCAATTTCTCACAACTCCTTAATTGTCTGGGTTAGTGTGGTATGTGACATATAACTACATTAATTTTGGGTTCTTAGGGTTTGTGTAACTTGTAAATCAGAAATTGAACTTAACCCTCTAATGCAATTGATTGATCAAGGAATTGGCAGTTGGTTGGATTAAGTGAGATTGAATTGCCTAGGAATAGGAATTTAATCACTTGGGGTTTGCCATAAACATCATCAGTGCATGATCAAGGTAGTTGACATTGCATATTAATTCGGACATTTAAACATCTCCAAAGCTTTAACTCTGTTCTCATATCGTCTTCTCAACCATTTATTATTCGCTTTCCTTAGTTTATTGCTTTTTATGCTATTTGATAATTAAAACTCTCATTTTAATTTGTCTAAGTAGAATAGCCAATTAACCATTGCTTGCTTAGTCTGTTAATCGTCGTGGGATCGACACTCACTCACTGTGAGTTATTACTTGGTACGATCCGGTGCACTTGCCAGTAAGTTGTGAATTGTAAATTCTGTACCATATACCAGTGAGTTTCTTATTAAAAATCTTGTTGACTCAGATAAAAGAGTCATATCTTGCTTAGAGTGATTATAAAGATCTCCTTGGATCAAAAGCAATTGCGGGTGAATTTTATTTTAAACTAAGATCAATTTCTCAATGACTTTATATATCTATTGTTGAGGAAAACCTATTCGAGAGACTTTTTCTTTGCTCGAGAGTAATTGTGCAACGAGTCTTTATGTTCGTAACAAGAGATTTGTTTTGCTCGAGAAGTTGACTAACATATTTCTTCATTCAAACAAATGAGTAATTAGTTAAATAAATTTCTTACAACTTTTAGATAATGAGTGTCGAAACATGTTTGTAGCATATACTTGGTCAAGAATCAAAATAGAAACCTGATATGTTGATGGTTATAGAAATAGCAATAAAATTTCATACCATTCGTTGTTAGTTCCACGATATCTTAGAATGTATTTTGATGATTAATAAACTCAAATTAATTTAATAATTTCATTAAAGTGTTGTCTAATGTTTGCCCAAGTGTGAAGTAAACTGAAAAAGTTTTTCTTGAGTAATATAATATTAAAAATTGTGTTGAGTAAATAAGACCACCTTAGAAATATTCTAAAAACCTCAGAAGCACTAAAGCGTTCTTCAAAAATGAGTTTTCTCATTCACAACAATGAACAGGGGCGGAGCCGCATGTAACAAAAGGGAGGCAATAGCCCCTCTCACACTACAAGAAAAATACTAAATACCGCCGGATTTGGTGACAAACGTTATTGGCGGATTTAGGCTAGCGGCAGTTTTAAGCGAGACTTCGTTCCTTAAATTAGTAACTATCGAACATAAAATTCTGTTCCTGACTGCGATGGTAAATAGAGGCATAAAAACTATTTTTATTAGTGCCAAATTTAGCATCGGATTTTCCACCAAAAATTTCCAACTGTAAAAGGATTTTAGTGAAACGTGACGTTTAGGCAACGCTGATCACTTTATCGTTAGATTTTTCTGCTGGTGAATCCGATAGTAAAATTGGGATAAATTTCAAACGTGAAACCCTTTCCTCTCACTTTTGCAAATTCTCCTCTTCTTCACTGCGCCCCTAACCACCACCACCCTTAGCCTTTTGTTGACCTAACAAAACCACCACCGTAGCGCCACCCTCTAACATCTCCGTCATCGGCACCACACTTCTTCCTTTTCTTTTTCCTCTTCTTTTCGTGGACCTTCTCTTCCTCTCTTCATCTTTCTGACTCCATTGCTGGCCACCCAGTGCTGCCACATGTAACATCCTTACTATCAGAATGTCACGCTTCCAGCTGCGCCACTCTGATAGCGAGGATTTTACGACAATTTCTATAATTTTATATTAAAATAGGATCCTTTAACTCTAAACTGTATCACTATTTTCTTTAAAAAAACATAAGTTCTTTTTACTTCTTACAAACATGCATATACAGATATACAGATATACAAACACTTCTTACACAAGTAACTTAAAAATATTATATACCTACATATCATTACAATCACAACTTCTATCTCTCTTAAAAGAATGTAATAATATCAGTGGTGCATGAAATTGACTCCGCAATATTCACACAGATAGACTGGCAAGTGCACCGGGTCGTCCAAGTAATACCTCAGGTGAGTGAGGGTCGATCCCACAGAGATTGTTGGATTGAACAAGTAATGGCTATCTTGCAGATCTTAGTCAGGCAGATAGAAAATATAGTTGTTTTGAAAAAACGCATAAAAGCAGAATAAATAAAACGTTACTAGATAGGTGTGACTTCAGTGATGAGAGAACGGTTGAGACTTTGGAGATGCTTCCTCCTTCTGGATCAACTTTTCTCACTGTCTACTTCAACTTCTAATGATTCATTCCATGGTAGGCTGTAAGTGATTAACGCCAGGTCAGTGGTCATTAATCTCCTCTACTTCAGTTCAAACGCCAGGTCAGTGGTCATCCAATCTGAACGGGGGTGAAGCTCCTGCAGTCCATTCCCTTTGTGATCCTACTCAAAATACCAAAGACAAGGTCGGATCTTCCGGATCAGAAATGCTGAACTTATGTCTCCAAGTCCCCAACGAAGCCGTGGATTAGCCATCTAAGAGATGTATAATCAAGCGTGTGGTTCAGTACTGTCCCGTCAAGGACTCGCAAGAACCCATGTAGAATAAAGATGACGGTCAAGTTACACTTGTAATTCATTTGGATGAAGAACGAATATACATCTTAGAATGGAATCAAGCATAAATTGAAATAGAATCGTGATATTATTAATCCATGAGAATCAGTAGAGCTCCTAACCTTAACCTAGGAGGTTAGTGACTCATACTGTACAAAGAAATAATGTAATACAAAAATATGGCATAAAGTCCAAAACAAGGGTGATCCCTATTCTATTTATACTAATCTAATGACTAAGGATTACAAAAATATGATAAACTAGACTCAAAGGTGCAAAAATCCACTCCTTGGGCCCACTTGATGAGTATTTGGGTTGAGATTGAGGTAAATACACGATCTAGCACCCTTCTTAGGTTTTGAATGCCAGCTTTGGACTCCTTTTTGGGCGTTGGACGCCAACTGCTCCCTTTTGGGCATCCAATGCTAGGAAGAGGGTGAAGCACTGGCGTTTTGGACCTTTATTTTCAGAGTAAAGTATGGACTATTACATATTTCTGAAAAGCTCTGGATGTTAGCTTTCCATAGCCATTAAGAGCGCACCATTTGGATCTCTATAGCTCCAACAATTCTCCTTCGAATGCATGCAGGTCAGAATCTGACAGCATCTACAGTCTTTTCTCTATCTCTGAATCAGACTTTTTCCAAACTCCTCAATTCTAGCCAGAATTTACCTGAAATCACATGAAAATACACAAACTCAAAGTAGAATCCAAAAATGTAAATTTTGCACTAAAACCTATGAAAATATAATAAAACTTAAACAAAACATAGTAAAAACTATATGAAAATGATGCCAAAAAGTGTA
Organism: Arachis duranensis; assembly: GCF_000817695.3. Classification (NCBI taxonomy): domain Eukaryota; kingdom Viridiplantae; phylum Streptophyta; class Magnoliopsida; order Fabales; family Fabaceae; genus Arachis; species Arachis duranensis. The sequence goes on along the minus strand of NC_029773.3, from coordinate 72,576,349 downwards.
TAAAATATCCGCTCATCAATAGGCAAGGATAATCTATAACATATGTATACAAACAGAAACAGCATAGCTGATAATTTAGTAAAAACTCCACAAACTTCCTCGTCCGTCCTGAAAAGAGAAGTCTGTAGTAGGTGAGAACATCGTCCTCGCAGGTTCTCAGTATAGAGTTTAAGAATTCTCGTAGAGGATACGTATAAAAAGAAGAATTAATTTCAAAAACAATGATATCTATTCGTTTTATGAATCTTTCTCAAAGATTACAACAAATAATTATCCAGAATTCTAATTCACTATTCGATTTCCAAAATTTTAAAGCTCAAATAATATCCCATAACATAATCAATACATACCCAGCTTACCAACCATGGCCCCCAGCCCAAATAAAACCAACCCCAGCCTCCGGCATACAAAAAACCAAATCACATCCTCTGACCCAACAAATAATTAATTCACGGCCTCTAGCACAACCAATATGCAAACCATAGCCTCTGCCCAACAAATAAGCAATCACGGCCTTTGGCCCATATAAAATCAACTACACTATCATAAAAAACATCAATTCATTCACTAATACTTATTCTCAAAAAAGAAACAATCACAAGCACAAACAATACAAGGCAAACACAATCCGAAAATAGTTACAGCAAGTACCACAATTAACAGTTAGATAGAATTCATCAGATAGGCAACCAAAATACTTAAGCACACCCAAATAATAACAAACAAATGCAGTATGATGCATGCTTATCCTACTGGCCGTAAGCTGACGTACAAGTTAAACTGCTAGAACCCGACACATCCGATAGCTAATACGGACATTGTCTTTAGGCTGCGCATTCCCAGGAGGAACACAAATGAAGAAGAGTGCCTTTCCACATCGAAGGAGTGTGCCTTTCCACCTTTTCCTGGAGGAATTACGAAGGAGAGTGTCTTTCCACATTGAAGGAGTGTACTTTTTCACCTTGCAACTAGAGAAAGATGTGGAAAAAACAATACGAAGGAGAGTGCCTTTCCACCTTTTCCATATCCATGCCACGACATGAGAGGGAATCCTTCATCCTCAACTTGCCAAACCTGTAAGCGAGATAAAACCACCATCCTCACAACATCAATCATACTCACATTTCAATCTCAAACATGCAAGCGGGATAAGACCACCATCCTTGCTAATTACATTTCAATAATATTCACAGTCAATCATGCTCAAAATCATAATCAAATTCAATTCATAATCACTTTATATGCTAACGAGTCAACTTCCATAATTTTTCATTTTAATTTCATTTTTAAGTTCAAAGCATTCCCACTTTTCTTACAGCACACCATTCAACACTTTTCCTCAAATCCTTTTCTTGTAAAACCAATACCACTTATTTTTGTGACATTTTCTAAAGCTTTCAAAACAATTTCAGTTAAAACTAATTCTTCTTTAAAACTCAATCCTCACTTAACCAAAATTTTTCAAACTACTTCAAACCATTTCAAGATTCAAACCTCTTTCAAAAGACAAATAAAAATTATTTTTTAACTAAACTCCTCGATAGGGCCTCTAGATTTTAAGGGAGCGACAACCAATCTCGTCTTTTTAAAAAACTTACAAAACTTTCTCGAGAATCAAAATCTCAATTTAAAGTGTCTTCATTGTCTCCAACCATCGTCAAAATTAAATGTGTTAAATCAAAAACCAAATTCAAAACCATTTCAAGTTTTAAAACTTTTTCAACAAGGTTTAAAGCCATACCAGTTAAAGATTGAAAATCCTATTGGAAATCCCAAAAGCATTTATCCTCAAATTCATTACTTTAGTCACTCTAAAATCTTTAAAAGTACTCAAGACATATCTCTTTTGATAAAATTAATCAAACCAAACTCATTTTTCTTTAGCCAAAACTTCCAACACGTTTTTGAAACCCTAACCAAAACTCCCGAAACTCTTCAAAACAAAATGCTTCAATTGAATAAATCAACTTCAATTTCTTTTCATAATTAATCAAAATCCAAGATAGTTAAATTCTCATTATTTTTCAATTACTAAAACATCAAATTATAAATAAGAAATTTCCTGATTTATATATAAAAATCTCTAAAAATATAATCTTGAGTAAATATAATAAATCCTAAAATAACTTATCATTTAAATTCTGAAAATCCAAGGTCATAAATCATACCCCATTTATAAAAATTTTCGTCCTCCAAATTGATACAAGACGAACGAGATTCACATTATCTTCACTTTTGAACACATTAAGAGAAAGCAAAGAGCTTTGGCATATTTATTTTCAAAAACCAAATAAGTCATATGACATAAATATAAGGGAAAAGTGTGGTGCGAAGCAGAAGCCACAAGATAGCCGAATTTAAAGATTACATAGATTAAACATGCGATGGTAGTATAGTGTGGCGAATGGTTACAAAACAGGTTGGGGTTTAAATGACGTGCTTAATGTCCGCATACTGATATCGTACCAGCTAGAGATTCAACTTCTTAAACTTCAATAAAACCCCTTTTGCATGAATCAAAGCTTCGCAACTTCCTGTCACGTTGTACACTTATAAATTTCACTTTCTGCGTCCATTTATCGTGTCCTAGAGAACTAACGTATCGGTTGCTATATCTAAAGTTGCACGCGACACCAAACAAATCTTGAGTTACTCAAGAAGATACCAAACTTAGAAAGAGGCAAACAAAAATCATGAACGGGGTTCACAAGAATTCAAAAGAACGGTTAAGAATATAAACAAGTAGGGAACAAATCAAATCAAAGGTTTTTCAATAAAGATTTGAAACAAGAACTTCAAAAAGGTACTAAAGATACAGTTAGATAGGTTGCATTTGTTTACAGGGATGCGACACTGAGACAGAGATACAAAGATACAAAATTATGCTTGACAGATGAGACATAGAGAGAGACATTGTATTCAGAGATACTGAATTAGTGTATTTTGTGTTCATCCTGATAGGAAGGACACGGAGACACTAACAAGGGATACAACTTATATTTTTAACTTTTTCTTTCATTATTCTTGTTAATTTTTCATTATTATATTTTTTTATTATTATATTTTTCTTCTCAAAATCTTTTGGATGGAAAAAAAGAGAATAAATTAGATTTTTATAGTTTGTTCTAGTTTATCACCAAACAGAATACTAGAACACAGAATACATAAGATGCAAGACATGAAGCAAAGAACTAAACCACATCTTAAGAAAAATAGATATCCCAAAGGAATAAGTAGACATATGCAGTTAAGATCAACAAGAATGCGTATAAACAAAGAACAGGGTTGGAAAAGAATCAATTTACTTTCCAAGAAAAGAATCTCAAACAAGGACTTCAAGGTAAGCCATGAATGAACAAGATACGTAACCGAATAATCTCGAGAAGCAACCTTTAACGTTTCCCAAACTCCGTGATATGCATTACCTATTAGTTTTATTTTGCCTATGATAACTCGATAATGCTCTCATATACATAAACCATTAGTGTTAAGCTGGCCAAACATAATACCGTGATTTATAAAATGGTAGACTAACGGCATTAATCAATAGGCAGTCATGTGTATAAAGCTCTAATTCTCATTATTCAAACAAGACCTACTACATAACAGACACTCAAAGTATGCAATCGAAGCATAGTTAGTCCATTCCTCAAGCTCTACAAGAAAGACCCATAATAAAACATCCTTACTATCAGAATGCCACGCTTCTGACTATGCCACTCTGATAGCGAGGATATTACGACGACTTTTATAAATTTAATATTAAAATAGGAGCCTTTAAATCTAAATCATATCGCAATTTTCATTGAAAAAACTAAAAGTTCTTTTTACTCTACAAGCATGCATATATAGATATACAAACACTTCTTACACAAGTAACTTACAAATATTATATACATACATATCATTACAATCATAACTCATATCCCTCTTATAAGAATGTAATAATAAAGGCGAGGGATGTAACACCCTAATCATCCAAAGCTTTACCTCATGCCGTAAAGCAAAGATTAATCAAGGGTTACGACAACTTTAAGGTTCATACATAAATATAGATAGAAGGAATAATGATTCTAGAAGCCCGATGAAGAAAATAACTCAAAAACAGGATTTGAAAGGCGTAAAACGTACTCACAAAGTTACCAACTTAACGTACAAGATGTAGATATAATATAACAAAATATAAGAGTATAATAGCATAAGAAATCTAGCCACGACTCGTGGAGTTTAAGCCGGCTAGACATATACAGACAATATAGAAATCTAAAGATTTAAAACGACTTATACAAGTTTTCCTCTCAAGTAAGCCTCTAGGCAAAAGTAAAAATAAAAGTTAGAGTACAAATCAAAATAACCAAAATGACAACAAGATAGAATAAGATCCTCCATTCTGCTACCATCAAGCAACTCACTGAGGTGGGTTGCAACCTGCATCTGAAAAACAACAACAACATATGAAATGAGAACTAGAGGTTCTCAGTATGGTAGTACCCAGTAACGTAAGATGTAAGACCCCGGGACGCCAAAGGTAATCCTAGAGCTTCATACCAAACAGATATTCAAGCTTAAACGAAATAAATAACTTAAATCGAAAACAAATAAATAGCGTTTCTAATATTAGAGGATTTCTAACTAAAACTAGTCACCGCTGTCCCACAGCCTTCACCAGCCTACCCTCCGTGTGATCCAATCGCCACCGCCTACCTAACCTCCTTAGCACCAGACAAACACAAATAGTGCAAGCAAGTAAAACACAGATAGTATTCATATATAACAAGTAATTCAAGAAGCAAGTAGGCATATTATACAATTAGGCAAACTCAAGTAATCAAAGCAAGCAAGCATATAGAAAATGCATATGATGAATGTCTGTCCTATTGGTTGTGATATCACATATCAATTAATGTGCCAAACCCAATAGAAAATTCGGACGACAACTCCCGGATTAGTCTCTCTGTTGCGTATACTCAGGAGGAACAGTTCCGAGGGATAAGTGCCCTACCACCCTCTCCTAATTTCAGAGGGAATCGTTTCGAGGGAGAGTGCCCTACTACCATCCTCTAAATGCCGCATAATTCCGTGGGTTAGTGTCCTACCACCTTGCAACCAAAGAGAAACCCATGCTCAGGAGGAATAATTCTGAGGGATAAGTGCCCTACCACCTTCTCCTTTCAGAGGAAAAACATTCCGAGGGAGAATGCCCTACCACCTTCTTCTTGAGTGATAAACATGAATGAGAAGCCCAGCTTTAAGTCTCACATCCGAACGTAGACGGGAGACTGCCATAGCCCCTACGACAGATAACATTGCATATCATAATCATGTATTCAATCTCAGAGGCTACTCCTCTTAGCACACTTCCACTCATACTCATTTCATCAATCATAACAATTCACTTCCAAGTTTCCCAACTCATCACAACCATCATCAATTCACAACTTTCTATTCTGAACTCACCAGTTTGTCAATTTATCAATTCATATACCATTCTTCTTTCACACTCCACCAAACCCATCCTCAGTACACCAGGAATCTAAGCCTCCATTCTCTAACTTTTCAAAAAAATACCAAACCAAATCTCTTAAGACCTTACCCATGCTTTACTGCCCAATAGTAAGCTCAAGAGTCTTAAAATGGTGTCACAGAAGCTTACAATCTTTTTGAGAAGGTGAAGTAGTTGAAAACAAAGCTTAAGTTTGAAAAACAGGGCGTATGCATACGCACAAGGCTGTGCGTGAGCATGCCCAAAGGGATTTATGCATAGGGGTGTGCGTATGCATAGATACCAATTTTCAAAATTCTGTTCACTCACACAAGGCATGCTAGCGTCTCCAACAGACTGACCTTCTCAACTTGTGCGTGCGCACAGGTTATAAAGCTTCATTAGGTATGTGCGCGCACAAGTCATCCTAGTGGTGCACGAAAATTACACTCACACTATGTAATTCCGCACAACTTACCAGCAAGTGCACTGGGTCGTCCAAGTAATACCTTACGTAAGTAAGGGTCGATCCTACGGAGAATGCCGGCTTGAAGCAAGCTATGGTTATCTTATTATTCTTAGTTAGGATACCAATAGGGTTCTTTAGTTTCAGTTGTAAAAAGGAAAGAGCATGAAATGAGTATTTGTTACGTAGTAATGGAGAATGTGTTGGAGTTTTGGAGATGCTTTGTCTTCTGAATCTCTGCTTTCTCCCTGTCTTCTTTTTCACGCAAGCAAGGTTCCTCCTATGGCAAGCTGTGTGTTGGTGGATCACCGTTGTAAATCTCTGTCACCGCACGGCTAATCATCTATCGGTTCTCACTCATGCTGGAATAGGATCCGTTGATCCTTTTGCGTCTGTCACTATGCCCAACCCTTGTGAGTTTGAAGCTCGTCACAGTCATTCAATCCCTGAATCCTACTCAGAATACCACAGACAAGGTTTAGACTTTCCGAATTCTCAAGAATGCTGCTAATGGATTCTAGTTTATACCACGAAGATTCTTATTAAGGAATCCAATAGATACTCATTCAATCGAAGGTAGAACGGAGGTGGTTATCAGGCATTCATTCATAGATTGAGAATAGTTATGAGTGTCACGGATCATCACATTCATCATATTGAAGTGCGAATGAATATCTTAGAGAGAAACAAGCGTGTTTGAATAGAAAACAGAAATAATTGCATTAATTCATCGAGACGCTGCAGAGCTCCTCACCCCCAACAATGGAGTTTAGAGACTCATGCCATCAAAAAGTACAAAGTTCAGATCTAAAATGTCATGAGGTACAAAATAAGTCTCTAAAAGTTGTTTAAATACTAAACTAGTAACCTAGGTTTACAGAAAATGAGTAAACTAAGATAGATAGTACAGAAATCTACTTCTGGGGCCCACTTGGTGTGTGATGGGGCTGAGACTTGAGCTTCTCACGTGCTTGGGCTGTTTCTGGAGTTAAACGTCAAGTTGTAACCTGTTTTGTGCGTTTAACTCCAACTGGTAACCTGTTTCTGGCGTTTAACGCCAGAATGAAACATGGAACTGGCGTTAATTGCCAGTTTACGTCACTTATCTTCGAGCAAAGTATGGACTATTATATATTTCTGGAAGCCCTAGATGTCTACTTTCCAACCCAACTGAGAGCGCGCCAATTGGACTCCTATAGCTCTAAAAAATCCATTCCGAGTGCAGGGAGGTCAGAATCCAACAGCATCAGCATTCCTTTTTCAGCCTGAATCAGATTTTTGCTCAGCTCCCTCAATTTCAGCCAGAAAATACCTGAAATCACAGAAAAACACACACACTCATAGTAAAGTCCAGAAATATGAATTTTGCCTAAAAACTAATAAAAATATACTAAAAACTAACTAAAACATACTAAAAACTACACAAAATTACCCCCAAAAAGCGTATAAAATATCTGCTCATCACAACACCAAAATTAAACTGTTGCTTGTTCCCAAGAAACTAGATAAATAAAATAGGATAAAAAGAAATCAAGAAGCAATAATATCTCGAAGTTTCAAGTGAAGCTCAGATTCTAATTAGATGAGCAGGGCTAGTAGCTTTTTGCTTCCGAACAGTTTTGGCATCTCACTTTATCCTTTGAAATTCAGAATGATTGTCATCCATAGGAACTCAGAATTCAGATAGTATTATTGATTCTCCTAGTTTAGTATGTTGATTCTTGAACATAGCTATTTTATGAGTCTTGGCCGTGGCCCTAAGCACTTTGTTTTCCAGTATTACCACTGGATACATAAATGCCACAGACACATAACTAGGTGAACCTTTTCAGATTGTGACTTAGCTTTGCTAAAGTCCCCAATTAGAGGTGTCCAGAGTTCTTAAGCACACTCTTTTGCTTTGGATCACGACTTTAACCACTCAGTCTCAAGCTTTTCACTTGGACCTGCATGCCACAAGCACATGGTTAGGGATAACTTGATTTAGCCGCTTAGGCCTGGATTTATTTTCTTGGGCCCTCCTATCCATTGATGCTCAAAGCCTTGGATCCTTTTTACCCTTGCCTTTTGGTTTAAAGGGATATTGGCTTTTTCTACTACTCCTTCTTTTTTTTTTCACTACTTTTTCTTGCTTCAAGAATCAATTTCATGATTTTTCAGATCATTAATAACATTTCTCTTGTTCATCATTCTTTCAAGAGCCAACAGTTTTAACATTCATAAAATTCAATATAAAAAATATGCACTGTTCAGGCATTCATTCAGAAGACAAAAAGTATTGCTACCATATATAAATAATTAGAATTTTCTTTATTAAAAACTCGAAAAAATATTGCCTCCTTATTCTAAATATTTTATAGCTTAATTGGAGATAAAATCAAAATAGAGATACTAATTACTACTACTCATATATAACTTCTAAGGTAAATTCCTAATAAGAACAATTATCACAGAGTTAAGGCTAAGATTAGGACTCAACAACCTTTATTTTGGGAAGTGGATGCTCCTTTAATCTGTGGGGTGCTTGGCCCTTCAAGAGATAGCTTCTGATGCTTTAGTTGCTTCAGTTCACACCCTTGCTCTTCTTGTTCCCTAAGCAGTTTGCAAATCATGCTACTTTGATTTCACTGTTCTTCCTTTAGTTGGTCTATAACTTCTTACAACTTGGTGACAGATGCTTCAAAACGCTCCCAGTATTCAATTTGAGGGATTTCCGGGAGGAACTCCTGTGCTTTCCTCTTGATGGGGTCGTCTTGCACTTGTTGTCCTTCCATTGACTTTTTGGTGATTGGTTGCTCAACTGAGATATACTCATTTACTCCCATCTTCACCCCAGCATCTTTACATAGCATAGAGATTAAGCTCGGATAAGCCAATTTGGAATCTTTGGAGTTCTTGTTTGTAATTGTGTAAAGCTCACAAGAGATTAGCTGATGAACTTCCACTTCTTTTCCCAACATAATGCAATGGATCATTACTGCTCTTTTGATGGTGACTTCAGAGAGGTTGCTAGTGGGCAGTATAGAATGCCCAATGAAGTCCAGCCAGCCTCTGGCGACTGGTTTGAGATCTCCTCTCTTGAGTTGATTTGGGACACCCTTTGTGTTGGTTGTCCACTTGGTTTTAGGAGGCATATGTCCTCTAGAATTTTGTCCAAGCCCTTATTTGTTCTCATCATTCTCCCATTAAAAGAGTATGGATCATCTTTCAGCTAAGGTAGCTTGAAGATCTCCCTGATTTTGTCAGGGTGGAGGTGAACAATCTTCCCTCTGACCAAAGTTCGATGGTCATAGAAGGCGGTTCCAGCTATTCTCTGCCTGTCTGTTTGCCACAGATTAGAGTTGAATTCCTGAACCATGTTTCTTCCCACCTTTGTTTCAGGATTAGCTAGGATTTCCCAGCTCCTGTTTCGAATTTTCTCTTGGATCTCCGGATATTCATCTTCTTTCAGATCAAATTTAACTTCCGGGATCACTGACCTTAGACCCATTATTTTGTAGTAATGGTCTGAATATTCTTTGGTTAAGAACTTCTCTTTATTCCAAAGTGATTTTGGAATATTCTCTTTCTTGCCTCTTGGAGTGGTTTGTTTTCCCTTAGGAGCCATGATCTTGGTGATCACGGATAAACACACCAAACTTAGAGGTTTGCTTGTCCTCAAGTAAAAGAAAGGAAAGGAGTGGGATAGATGGAGAGCCAAGTTCGAATTGTGGAGGAGAGGAGGGAGCTGAACGTGGATTTAAAGGGAGGCAGGGTGGGTTTTCGAAAATTTTGAAGAAGATATGATTTGTAAAAGATAAGTATGATAGGAAAAAGATGCAATTTAAAATTGAAAAGATATAAAAGATATTTGAAAAAGATAAATCTGAATTTTGAAAAGAAGATATGATGAGTTTAAAAAGATTTGAGAAGAATTTAAAAAGATTTGAAAAGAATTCAAAAAGATAATTGAGTTTTGAAAAAGATTTGAAAAGAAGTTGAAGAGGATTTAAAAAAAAAGATTTATGTTTAGAATTAAGATACATTTGATATCTTTGAAAAAGGATTTGAAAAATTAGGATTTGTAATATGTTTATGCAAGAAATTTTGGATGGAAACATGAAAATTTGAAAAAAATCAAGTTGGGAACAAAAACTTCCTCCCTTCCACAATCCTGGCGTTAAACGCCCAACTGCTGCATGTTTTGGGCGTTTAACGCCCAGTTGGTGCTTGGTCTGGGCGTTTAACGCCCAGCTGTTGCTTCTAGCTGGCGTTAAACGCCAGAAACTCCTTTATCACTGGGCGTTTTTCTGAATGCCCAGGACGCTGTAAATTTGGCGTTAAACGCCCAGAAGCTGCTTCTTTCTGGCGTTTAACACCCAGATGGCTATCTCTACTGGCATTAAACGCCCAGTAGATGCTTCTTTTGGGCGTTTAATGCCCAAGACAGCTCTTACTGGCGTTTTTGCACTAGTGAGCTTCTTTTTGCTGTTTTATCCTCTGAATCCTTCTGTAACTCTGTGAACTCATGCAATTATTGTTTTACCTTGAAGATAATTAATATGAACCTGTAAAATTTTCATGTAATTAACAAATAAGCTTTGTTAATGGCTGGGTTGCCTCCCAGCAAGTGCTTCTTTATTGTCTTTAGCTAGACTATTACTGAGCTTTAATCAAGTCTCAGTTTTGAGCATTCTTGCTCAAAATTGCTTTCAAGATAATGTTTGACTCTCTGTCCATGAACGATGAACTTTTTGTCAGAATCATTATCCTGAAGCTCTACATATTCATATGGTGACACACCTGTAATCACATATGGTCCTTGCCACTGGGATTTTAATTTCCCGGGGAATAATCTGAGCCTAAAATTAAACAGCAGAACTTTCTGCCCTGGCTCAAAGACTCTGGATGACAACTTCTTGTCATGCCATATTTTTGCTTTCTCTTTGTAAATTTTTGCATTTTCGAAAGCATTGAGTCTGAATTCCTCTAGCTCATTTAACTAGAGCAATCGTTTTTCTCCAGCTAACTTGGCATCAAGGTTTAGGAATCTGGTTGCCCAGTAGGCCTTATGTTCCAGTTCAACTGGCAAGTGACAGGCTTTTCCATACACAAGCTGGTATGGAGAGGTCCCTATAGGAGTCTTGAATGCTGTTCTGTATGCCCACAGAGCATCATCCAAGCTTCTTGCCCAATCCCTTCTACGGTTAATCACAGTCCTTCCAAGATTCTTTCAAGTTCTCTATTAGAGACTTCAGCTTGCCCATTTGTCTGTGGATGATATGGAGTTACTACCATGTGGCTAACTCCATATCGAACCATAGCAGAGTAAAGTTGTTTATTGCATAAATGAGCGCCCCCATCACTGTTTATTACTCTAGGGACACTAAATCTGCTGAAGATATATTTTTGGAGGAATTTTAGCACTGTCTTAGTATCATTAGTGGGTGTTGCAATAGCTTCCACCCATTTGGATACATAATCCACTGCCACCAGAATATAAGTGTTTGAGTATGATGGTGGGAAAGGCCCCATGAAGTCAATACCCCATACATCAAACAACTCAATCTCCAAGATCCCTTGTTGAGGCATGGCATAACTGTGAGGCAGATTTCCAGATCTTTGGCAACTGTCATAATTAAGTACAAACTCTCGGGAGTCTTTATAGAGAGTAGGCCAGTAGAAGCCACATTGGAGGACTCTTGTGGCTGTTCGCTCACTTCCAAAATGTCCTCCATACTGTGATCCATGGCAATGTCAGAGGATCTTCTGTGCTTCTTCTTTAGGCACACATCGACAGATTACTCTGTCTGGACATCTCTTGAAGAGATATGGTTCATCCCAAAGATAGTACTTAGCATCCGAGATCAATTTCTTTAATTGCAGCCTACTATACTCTTTGGGTATGAATCTCACAGCCTTGTAGTTTGCAATGTCTGCAAACCATGGTACTTTCTGGATGGAAAAGAGTTGCTCATCCAGAAATTTTCAGAGATCTCAGTAAGAGGGAGGGACGCCCCTTCTACTGGTTCTATTCGAGATAGGTGATCTGCTACTTGGTTCTCTGTCCCTTTTCTGTCTCTTATTTCTATATCAAACTCTTGCAGAAGCAACACCCATCTTATGAGTCTGGGTTTTGAATCCTGCTTTGTGAGTAGATATTTAAAAGTAGCATGGTCAGTGTACACAATCACTTTTGATCCTACTAAATAAGATCTGAACTTGTCAATGGCGTAAACCACTGCAAGTAACTCTTTTTCTGTGGTTGTGTAGTTCTTCTGTGCATCATTTAAAATATGATTGGCATAATAAATGACGTGCAGAAGCTTGTCATGCCTTTGTCCCAACACTGCACCAATGGCATGGTCACTGGCATCACACATTAGTTCAAATGGTAATGTCCAGTCTGGTGCAGAGATGACTGGTGCTGTGACCAGCTTAGCTTTTAGAGTCTCAAACGCCTGCAGACACTCCTTATCCAAGATAAATGACGTGTCAGCAACTAAGAGATTACACAGAGGTTTTGCAATTTTTGAAAAATCTTTTATAAATCTCCTATAGAATCCTGCATGTCCCAGAAAGCTTCTGATTGCCTTAACATTGGCAGGTGGTGGTAATTTTTCAATTACCTCTACCTTAGCTTGATCCACCTGTATTCCCTTATTCGAAATTTTGTGCCCAAGGACAATTTCTTCAGTCACCATAAAGTGACATTTCTCCCAGTTTAAAACCAGGTTAGTCTCTTGGCACCTCTTTAGAACAAGTGCTAGATGGTCAAGACAGGAGCTGAATGAGTCTCCAAATACTGAAAACTCATCTATGAAGACTTCCAGAAATTTTTCCACCATATCAGAGAAAATAGAGAACATGCACCTTTGAAAGGTTGTAGGTGCATTGCACAGACCAAATGGCATCCTTCTGTATGCTAGCATCTGGTCTATGAATGGTAAAGGAAAATGATCCTTTCTGGTAGCTGTATTGAGCCTTCTATAATCAATACACATACGCTACCCTGTAACTGTTCTTGTAGGAACCAGTTCATTTTTTTCATTATGAACCACTGTCATGCCACCCTTCTTAGGGACGACTTGGACAGGGCTCACCCAGGGGCTATCAGAAATAGGATAAATAATCCCAGCCTCTAGTAATTTAGTGACCTCCTTTTGCACCACCTCCTTCATGGCTGGATTCAGCCGCCTCTGTAGTTGAACCACTGACTTAGCGTCATCCTCCAATAGGATCTTGTGCATACATCTGACTGGGCTAATGCCCTTAAGATCACTGATGGACCACCCAAGAGCTGTCTTGTGTGTCCTCAGCACTTGAATTATTGCTTCCTCTTCATATGGCTCTAAGGTAGAGCTTATGATTACAGGAAAGGTGTCACTTTCTCCCAAAAATGCATATTTCAGGGATGGTGGTAATGGTTTGAGCTCGGGTTTAGGAGGTTTCTTCTCTTCCTAAGGGATTTTCAGAGGTTCTATTATTCTCTCTGGTTCCTCCAGATCAGGCTAAACATCTTTAAAGATATCCTCTAGCTCTGATTCGAGACTCTCAATCATATTGACCTCTTCCACCAGAGAGTCAATAATATCAATGCTCATACAGTTGTTTGGGGTGTCTGGATGCTGCATAGTTTTGACAACATTCAACTTAAACTCGTCCTCATTGACTCTCAGGGTTAATTCCCCTTTTTGGATGTCAATGAGGGTTCGTTCAGTTGCTAGAAAAGGTCTTCCTAGAATGAGAGTTGCACTTTTGTGCTCCTCCATTTCCAGCACCACAAAGTCAGTGGGAAAGGCAAATGGCCCAACCTTGACAATCATGTCTTCAATCACGCCTGATGGGTATTTAATAGAGCCATCAGCAAGTTGGAGACATATCCGGGTTGGTTTGACTTCTTCAATCAGACCAAGCTTTTTGATAGTGGATGCAGGTATTAGATTGATACTTGCTCCAAGATCACATAGAGCTTTCTTGGTACAAGTACCCTCTAATGTGCATGGTATCATGAAGCTTCTGGGATCTTTAAGTTTCTCTGGTAAGCTTTTCAGAATGACTACACTGCATTCTTCAGTGAGGTAAACTTTTTTAGTTTCTCTCCAATCCTTCTTATGACTCAAGATCTCTTTCATGAACTTAGCACAAGAGGGTATTTGCTCAAGTGCCTCTGCAAACGAAATCTTTATTTCAAGAGTCCTAAGATAGTCTGCAAAGCGGGCAAATTGCTTATCATGTTCCGCTTGGCGGAGTTTCTGAGGATAAGGCATTTTGGCTTTGTATTCCTCAACCTTAGTTGCTGCAGGTTTATTTCCTACAGATGTGGTTAGAGAAGCCTTTTTAAAGGGGTTGCTATCAGCACTTGTATGTGTCTGATCCCTCACTGGCGTTTGAATGCCAGGGTTGGAAGCTAAAGTGGCGTTAGATGCCAATTCCTTACTTGTTTCTGGCGTCTGAACGCCAAAACTGAACTCCCTTTGGGCATTTAACGCCAACTCCTTGCTTGTTTGTGGCGTTTGAATGCCAGAACTGAGCATGGGTTGGGCGTTTAATGCCAGTTCTTCACCCTTTTCTAGCATTTGAGCACCAGAATTATTCCTCTCTGGGCTCTTACTGTCCTCAGAGGGATTTTGGGTATCAATTTGTTCATTTCTTGGCTTTCTGCTGCCTTGAAGTGAGGTATTTAATGTTTTTCCACTTCTTAGTTGAACTGCTTGGCACTCTTCTATTATTTATTTTGATAACTGCTGTTCTGTTTGCTTCAACTGTACTTCCATGTTCATATTGGCCATTCTTGTGTCTTGTAATATCTCCTTGAATTTGGCTAGCTGTTTTGTTAGAAAATCTAATTACTGATTGAATTCAGTAACTTGTTCTACAGGACTGAGTTCAGTAGTTACTGTTTTAGCCTCTTCTTTCATGAAAGACTCACTACTTAGGTATAGATGCTGATTTCTGGCAACTATATCAATGAGCTCTTGAGCTTCTTCAATTGTCTTTCTCATGTGTATATATCCACCAGCTGAGTGGTCCAAAGACATCTGAGCTTTCTCTATAAGCCCATAATAGAAGGTGTCTAATTGCACCCACTCTGAAAATATTTCAGAGGGGCAATTTCTTAGCATCTCTCTGTATCTCTCCCAAGCATCATAAAAAGATTTATTATCTCCTTGTTTAAAGCCTTGGATGTTCAGCCTTAGCTGTGTCATCCATTTTGGAGGGAAGTATTGATTCAGGAATTTTTCTGACTGCTATTTCCATGTCCTTATGCTAGCCTTAGGTTGGTTATTTAACCACCTCTTAGCTTGGTCTTTTACAGCAAATGGAAACAATAACAATCTGTAAACATCCTGATCTACTTCCTTATCATGTAATGTGTCAGCAATTTGTAAAAACTGTTCCAAAAACTCTGTAGGTTCTTCTTGTGGAAGACCGGAATACTGGCAACTTTGCTGTACCATGATAATGAGCTGAGGATTCAACTTAAAACTACTGACTCCGATGGAGGGTATACAAATACTACTCCCATATGAAGCAGTAGTGGGGTTAGCATATGACCCTAGAGTCCTTCTAGACTGTTCATTTCCACTTAGGTCTATGATGGAGAAAGGGAGATGTTGTGAATTGGAGATNATTAAAATAAATAAAAATAAAATAAATAAAAATGGGTGAAGATTTTCGAAAAATTGAAGAGAGAGAAAAAGTGGTTATGAAGTTTTGAAAAAAAGATATGATTTTTGAAAACTTGACAACTAAGATATGATAAAATAAAATTTTGAAATTGAAATCTGATTTTTTTTTTTGAAAAATTTCGAAATATTTGCTTAAAAATAGTTAGAAAATATATTTTTTTAGTTTTGAATTTTATGATGAAAGAAAAAAATACACAAAAGACACAAGACTTAAAATTTTTAGATCTAATGCTCCTTGTTCTTGAAAATTTTGGAGGGAAAACACCAAGGAACACCAAACTTAAAAATTTTAAGGTCAAAAAACAAAGAAGACTCAAGAACACTTTGAAGACTCACAAGAACAACAAGAACATGAAGATAGAACACCAAACTTAAAATTTTTAGACAACCACAATAAAATTTTCGAAAACTAAAGGGAAATTAACAAGAGAACACCAAACTTAAAAATTGACACAAGATTTAATCAAAGAAAAATTATTTTTGAAAAAGTTTTAAAAGAAAGATACCCAATTACCAAGAATATAAGCACCCACTTTAGCCAACTGAGCTATAAATTTAACGTGTTTTAAAAAGGTATTTTTAAAGGAAAACAAAAACATGCAATTGACACCAAACTTAAGATATGAAACTAAACTCAAACAAAAGACTCCAAGAAAAATTAAAAACTAATAAAGAAAAATAATATTTTTGAAAGATTTTTTTTAAAAAGGAATAATAAAAGATGCAATCCTAGTGACTCTAAACCAAAAAGACAAATTTTTCCTAATCTAAGTAACAAAATAAACTGTTAGTTGTTCAAACTCGAACAATCCCCGACAACGGCGCCAAAAACTTGGTGCACGAAAATTACACTCACAATATGTAATTCCGCACAACTAACCAGCAAGTGCACTGGGTCGTCCAAGTAATACCTTACGTGAGTAAGGGTCGATTCCACGGAGATTGCCGGCTTGAAGCAAGCTATGGTAATCTTATTATTCTTAGTCAGGATACCAATAGGGTTCTTTAGTTTTAGTTGTAAAAAGTGAAAGAGCATGAAATGAGTATTTGTTACGTAGTAATAGAGAATGTGTTGGAGTTTTGGAGATGCTTTGTCTTCTGAATCTCTGCTTTCTCGATGTCTTCTTTTTCACGCACGGAAGGTTCTTCCTATGGCAAGCTGTGTGTTGGTGGATCACCGTTGTAAATGGCTACCATCCGTACTCTCAGTGAAAATGGTCCAGGTGCGCTGTCACCGCACGGCTAATCATCTGTCGGTTCTCACTCATGCTGGAATAGGATCCATTGATCCTTTTGCGTCTGTCACTACGCCCAACCCTTGTGAGTTTGAAGCTCGTCATAGTCATTCAATCCTTGAATCCTACTCGGAATACCACAGACAAGGTTTAGACTTTCTGGATTCTCAAGAATGCTGCCAATGGATTCTAGCTTAAACCACGAAGATTCTGATTAAGAAATCCAAGAGATACTCATTCAATCGAAGGTAGAACGGAGGTGGTTGTCAGGCACGCGTTCATAGATTGAGAATAGTGATGAGTGTCATGGATCATCACATTCATCATATTGAAGTGCGAATGAACATCTTAGAGAGAAACAAGCGTGTTTGAATAGAAAACAGAAATAATTGCATTAATTCATCGAGACGGTGCAGAGCTCCTCACCCCCAACAATGGAGTTTAAAGACTCATGCCGTCAAAAAGTACAAAGTTCATATCTAAAATGTCATGAAGTACAAAATAAGTCTCTAAAAATTGTTTAAATACTAAACTAGTAACCTATGTTTACAGAAAATGAGTAAACTAAGATAGATAGTGCAGAAATCCACTTCTGGGGCCTACTTGGTGTGTGTTGGGTTTGAGACTTGAGCTTCTCATGTTTCTGGGCTGTTTCTAGAGTTAAACGTCAGATTGTGACCTGTTTTGGGCGTTTAACTCCAACTGGTAACCTGTTTCTGGCGTTTATAGCCAGAATGGAACATGGAGCTAGCGTTAAACACCAGTTTACGTCACTTATCTTCGAGCAAAGTATGGACTATTATATGTTGATGAAAAGCCATGGATGTCTACTTTCCAACCCAATTGAGAGCGCACCAATTGGACTCTTGTAGCTCAAAAAAATCTATTCTGAGTGCAGGAAGTTCAGAATCCAACAACATCAGCAGTCCTTTTTCAGCCTGAATCAGATTTTTGCTCAACTTCCTCGATTTCAGCCAGAAAATACCTGAAATCATATAAAAACACACAAACTCATAGTAAAGTCAAGAAATATGAATTTTTCCTAAAAACTAATAAAAATATACTAAAAACTAACTAAAACATACTAAAAACTACATGAAATTACCCCCAAAAAGCGTATAAAATATCCGCTCATCACCTAGCGCTCTCACCAGTAGGCCTTTCACCTCTTGTGCGTACCCAAAATGCTGTGCGTGCGCACAGGTTTACAAGTTTACATGGCTGTGCGTGCGCACAAGGCTATACATGCGCACATATTAGAAATCACCAAATTCTGCAACTTTGTAGAATTTCAGACTTTAACACCAAACTTTGAATGATTATAACTTCCTCTCCAAAAATTCAAATTTTACAAACTTTATATCGATTTGAAGAGTTTTCAATGAATTTTAACTCTAATGAAATTTCAACAAATTTGGAAAACTGAAGCACAAGTTATGACCCGTCAAAGTTCACTAAAAATCAACTTTTACCAAAAACCTCAAAACCTCCAATTCAACCAACTCTCAAATCAAAACCAAAACCATACCTATCCAAACATCATAAACCATTACCACATACAACATCTTACCATTCCATTACATTTCCATCATTTCCACACCAAATTCACTTAACATTTTCAACATAAATCAACACAAGTCCATAATCCTCAATCAAGATTTTCAATCCTCAAAAATTTACGCAATTCCTACATCAAGAATCCAACATAATCAGCTTTAACATAATCTCACTACGCTACCTCATCATATTTTCACATAATCACAATAATCCAATCTCAACATCAACAAATCATAGTTGTTATTCTTCCACACAATCCTCACTATTCAACATCATAATTCAACAACATCATCACAATCTCCATTATCACCAACTATCCATTCATCAATTAATAGGTCACATATTCATAATTCCAATCCATCTCAAATATTGTACATTTACATATTACCATGAATTTTCATAATCCTCATAAGACATCAATATAATCAATTACCATCAATACTCATCAACACCAATAATTTTCAACCATCACCATCACCCAACATAATCAAATAACAACCAACAATAAAAAATCATCATCAATACCTATCTTCCAATTTCAACACCCACCAACACAACTCATCAATAATCACACGATAAATGTATCATCACATTCAAACCCATTCATCCAACATCCAAACCATCATCAAGCATACATTTATATACAATTAACCTTACAATCACACCTTTCAACCTATCTTAAGGTCAACTAGCCTAAGTGTCCATGAATATTATATATTACATAAAGGAGACTGGAACCATACCTTGGCCTTTCACCAAAAAGCACACCGTACCAAGAATAGAGTCCAACAAGCTCTCAACTCACCAACAAGCCACCAAAGCTCAATTAACATTATATATATATATCAAAAATCAAAATCTAATACATACAAAACAAATAAACACAAGGGTTTAGTGAAAGTTTACCTTATCCAACGAGATTAGGGGTAAAATTCAACAATTACCCTCTACTAGAGATCACCTAAACAAGCAAAACCACAAAATCTACTCAAAACAATAACCCCAAAAATGTAGAATTCTAGGGCTGGAAACTAGGGATTGAGACGCAATTTCTTACCAGGTTTTCTTAGATAGAATCAAAGAGCTCGACGAGAGCTTTGTGTAGCCGTAAACGACTCGTCAATCGGAGGTTTGTAGCTCAAGTTATGACTCCCGAAAGGTGATGATGAATAGTACTACCACCTCCCCTCTCTCAATCCGCGTGGCTCTCTTTATGGAGGGTGAAAAATGAGTTCAAAGCTCATTTAATGAGCCTATATATATTGGGCCTTTGGCCTAGTTTGGGCCCGGTCTAACCCGTTAGCGTGTTAGGTCCGTTTGGCCCACTTTGGGCCAAAACCTTTAAGATTAGTGCCTGGTTTTCAATTCTAATTTATTTTTATCCTTTCAAAACAATAAATCAACTTTCAAAACCTTATTTTCCAAAATACGCGGTACTTGACAGACTAGAGCCGGTACTTCCAGCTTAAGTGCCAGTACGCATTTTTACAAAAACTTTTCGAAAAATATACGTTTTCCAACTAAGAAAAATGCATTGAAATCAAATTTCACCTTTTTATTTTTAAAATTAAAACTTATAAATTTTGAATCTATTCCAGGTACTTAAAAATTATTTTGTTAAAACGGTTTTGCGTGAAAACTCCGGTTCTTACAAGGGAAATCTATAACATATGTATACAAACAGAAACAACATAGCTGATAACTTAGTAAAAACTCCAAAAGCTTTTTCGTCCGTCCTAAAAAGAGAAGTCTGTAGGGGGTGAGAACATCGTCTTCGCAGATTCTCAGTAGAGGGTTTCAGAATTGTCATAAGAGGATACATATAAAAAGAAGAATGAATTTCAAAAATAGTGATCTTTGTTCGTCTTATGAATCTTTCTCAAAGATCATAACAAATAATTATCCAGAATTCAAATTCACTATTTCAAAGCTAAAAAAATATCCCATAACATAATCAATACATACCCAGCTTACCAACCACGGCCTCCGGCCCACATAAAACCAACCCCAGTCTCCAGCTCACATAAAACCAAATCACGGCCTCTGGCCCAACCGATAATCAATTCACGGCCTCCGACCCAACCAATAAGCAACCCACGGCCTCCGGCGCAACATATAACTAATCACGGCCTCTAGCTCAAATAAAATCAACCACACTATCATCAAAAGCATCAATTCATTCACCAATACTCAAACTCAAGACAGAACTAATTACAGGCACAAACAATACAAGGCAAACAAAATCCAAAAATAGTTATAGCAAGTACCACAATTAACATTTAGACGAAATTCATTAGATAGGCAACCAAAACACTTAAGCACACTCAAACAATAGCAAACAAATGCAATATGATACATGCCTATACATGCCTCTAGGTTGCACATCTCTAGGAGGAACATAAATAAAGGAGAGTGCCTTTTCACATCAAAGAAGTGTGCATTTCCACCTTCTCTTGGAGGAATTACAAAGGAGTGTTCCTTTCTACATCGAAGGAGTGTGTCTTTCCACCTTGCAACCAGAGAAAGATGTGAAAGAAAACAATACAAATGAGGGTGTCTTTCTACCTTTCCCACATCTATACCACGACAAGAGAAGGAACCCTTCATCCTCAACTTGCAAAATCTGTGAGCGAGATAAAACTACTGTCCTCACAATATCAACGATACTCACATTTCAATCTCAAACACATAAGCTGGATAAGACAACCGTCCTTCCAATTACATTTCAATCATATTCACAATAAATCATGCTCAAAATCATAATCAATTTCAATTCATAATCACTTTATAGGCTAACGATCCAACTTCTATAATTCTCCATTTCAGTTTTATTATTAAGTTTAAAACATTCCCACTTTCCTTACAACACATCATTCAATACATTTTTTTCAAATTATTTTCCTGTAAAACCAATACCACTTCTTTCTGACATTTTTCAAAACCTTCAAAATAATTTCACTTAAAACTAATTTTTCTTTCAAAACTCAATCCTCACTTAGCTGAAAATTTCCAAACTACTTCAAACCATTTCAAGATTCAAACCTTTTTCAAAAGACAAACAAAAATCATTTATTAATTAAACTCCTCGACAAGGCCTTTAGACTTTAGAGGAGTGACAACCAATATCATCTTTTTAAACAAACTTACAAAACTTCCTCGAGAATCAAAATCTCAATTTAAAGTATCCTCACTACCTCCAACCATCGTCAAAATTAAATGAGTTAACTCATAAATCAATTTCAAAACCATTTCAAGCTTTAAAACTTTTTCAACAAGGTTCAAAACCATACCAGTTAAACATTAAAAATGCTAATTGAAAATATCGAAAGCATTTATCCTCAAATCTACTACTTTAATTACTCTAAAATCTACATTAAAAATGCTAATTGAAAATATCGAAAGCATTTATCCTCAAATCTACTACTTTAATTACTCTAAAATCTTTAAAAGTACTCAAGATATATCTCTTTTAATAAAATTAATCAAATAAAACTCATTTTTCTCTAGCCAAAACTTTCAACCCATTTTTGAAACCATAATCAAAGCTCTCGAAACTCTTCAATACAAAATGCTTCAATTGAATAAATCAACTTCAACTTCTTTTCATAATTAATCAAAACACAAAATAGTTAAATTCTCATTATTTTTCTATTACTAAAATTTCAACGATTTATATATAAATCTCTAAAAATATAATCTTGAGTAAATATAATAAATCGTAAAATAACTTATCACTTAAATTCCAAAAATCCGGGGTCTTACAACACAGTCCCGTATCTCCCTTCTCTTGTCACCTTCTCCTTCTTCTTCACCTTTCGTCTGTCTAGCTTTCCAACTTTCAACCCTAAACATAGCACTGGAACAACATTGTTTCTCTATTTATAGAGTTCTCTAAATAAGCCGATGGCCACCATTCGCTGCCACAGTGCCCTGACACTCCCTCCCCTTTTCTCTATTTCATCTATCTTTGTTCAACACTCCATGTTTTTATCAAACTATTTTTTTGAATTTTTTTTTGTTAGTATTAGTTATTAGGATGCATTTAGTTTTTTGTTAGTTTGATTTAGTTAGATTCAATTTTCTGGTTCTAGTGAATTTAGGTTATTAAGATTGGTTCGATTTAGGTTAGTAGCTTTGAACTATTTAAAGTGTTTCAGAATTTTTGATTGTTGAAGTTTATAGATTACTTAAAATTTGATTTAAACTACTAAAAATAATAAGTCTAAATAGAATCAAACTTGAATTTAATTGGTATTCTCTTTGCAGATATGACGATAGGCAGAGGTGTTACGAATCGATCTCGTAGTCATGGTAGAGAGAGGATGTCTACTGGGACTTCTCAGTCATCGCCCTCTACTCTAACTACCCCTATGACGTCACAGACAATGGGTGCACAGAATCAACAATTTATCATGGTCCCTAACCCAAATACGTAGCTCTTTTTGTTGTACTACTTCCGCAGCCAGGAAGTCTTTCTGCTGCTTCACCAGAATGAACTCGTCCACCACCTCCATCCGCTCAGCAGCCCACTATTTCAACGACGATGCCTCCTCCAGCGACAGACACCGTAGTGTCAGAATCCTCTCATGGATCCCAACTGGATGCACCTCCATCACCTCCTATCATACGGATAACGATTTGGCCAGATAGTTTGATGACGTGAATAATATTTTAAGTCTTTTATATTCTTATTCAACATATGTGGTTGCTAATCTTAATTTTTTATATTTTAGTTAGTTATTTTGATTTAGTTACACTCAATTTTTTTGTTTTAGTGGATTTAAGTTGTTAAGATAGCTTCGATTTAGTTTAGTAGGTTTGAACTACTGAAAGTGTTTGAGAATTCTTGATTGTTGATGGATGTTGTTGGATAAGTCATATAATTCCATATTGGTTTCTTTGTGAATTGTTTAAGTGAATTGTTGATGGATAGAGTTTTTTGTGCATTCTAATTATAGATGAAACTCTGACAAAATTTCTAAAATATCTAAATATAATTAAAGTTTATCGATTACTTTAAATAATTTTTTAGTAAACTACTACTCTTAAGTTTTTCATTGATAGATTTGTGCCAAAAAAATGCATGTACACAAGAGTGTACCAATGTCATCAAGGTTATATACAACCATCGATGGTTGAGCTACAAGAAGATTCCTACTGAGACTAGAGAGCGATGATTTTAGAAGTGGGCGGTAAATACTAAATATATTCAAACCTTAGTTAGTTTATATCTTCTCTTTTGTTTAATTATGTATTTAATTTTAATTAACTAGTGCTAAATATTCTATGAGCAGGAGAAATTTATATGGGACAATACTCACGATGCCATGATCAGGAAGATCTTTGATCATTAGATGGCTAGGCAGCTTCAGCAGATGATGGAGGACGTATGTGAGAGGTGCGACCACCTCACTATTTGGCTCCGTCTGGACATCAAGAAGGCATTGTACGTCCATTGGGAGAATGATAAGGGATTCAGACATCGTCGTCTCACGAACAGAGCTAACAGGCATCAGCCAGATCATCAAAATATACTTGTGGGTCAGCGACTTTTATGAAGACAAAGACTAAGATGGTATGTAACCTGATTCATTTTGTTATTAAGTTTGTTTTGTCTTTGAAATATAATGTCATTATTACTTGATTTAACATATTGTTTCAACATGTGTAGTCTAAGTCGTTGGATCATGATGTGATGATAGCAAAGACCTTACAAATATACTCGCACCTTGAAGGATAACAATGAAAGATTTCCTAATTAACGGTCTGCGGATCATTATGTGAGTAAACATCATGTGATATAAAGTTTACAATTAATTGCAGTTCTAACCATAACATGTGTTATACATAACTCCTACACGCAGTGATTAAAGGTGGCAACCCAATAATCTCAGCATACTAGATACGACGACAACAACTTCACTGCATCAGAAGTCAACCCTGATACGTTTTGGCATGATACTATATTTGAGCCGTATAAGAATCGCGTCTACTGGCTGAGATCCTTCTTCGCTAACAACTTTTAAATATCCACATTGATACCTTCATCCGCCTTTACCACCAGTTAGCCCATCGATCCCGAGAACAGCATTGATTTGAGGAAGCAAGTGCTAGAGCTCACCCAGAGCCTTCACTAACAGGCTTAGTAGCTGCAGCTGTCTGAGGAGAAGTATCAGAAGATCCTCACATACGTGTCAGACACATATTCACTCAGGCTGGAGTGGAGGCTGGAGCTGGAGCAGCTTCAGCGAATGAAGCAATAGATGGCGATGTACCAAGATCTGATGCGTGCTAGTGGCAATGGCACTGCTGGTGGTAGCGACACTGCTAGGGGGCACCGACATCACCGCCAAGTCTGCCGCCTCAGCAAGACCAGGAGGATGATGACGACGAATATTAGGATCTTTAGTGATTAGAATTTTGTTCTAGACTGTTTCATTGTATTTTGTTTATTTGACTTTTCATTTTATTTGTATACTTGATATTAATTTACCATATTTGGTTCCTATTATTAGAATTTGACTACTAATTCCGAAAAAAATAAGTAAAAATTAAAATTATTTTTCTAAAAAAATTGAAATTTACCATCGGATTTACCAAGGAAAAAATCCGACAAAAATTATGAGGGAAAAAATAGTGGAGCGTCAAAATTACCGACGAAATTTTTTCATCGGTAATTAAATAATTTTTAATTAAAGAATCCGTCACAGAATCTGACGGTAACTACCAGCGGATTAAAATTTCGATTGTAATTGATTAAAGACGAGGGTTATACTGTCAGATTGGTTCCGATAGAAAATTCGCATTTAAATATATTACTAGTGGATTAATTTCGTTATTCCGCCTCTAAATCCAACGGTATTTGATGAGCGGATAATTTATACGCTTTTTGGCATTGTTTTCATATAGTTTTTAGTAAGTTTGAGCTACTTTTAGGGATGTTTTCATTAGTTTTTATGATAAATTCACATTTCTGGACTTTACTATGAGTTTGTGTGTTTTTCTGTGATTTCAGGTAAATTCTGACTGAAATTGAGGGATTTGAGCAAAACTCTGAAGAAGGCTGACAAAAGGACTGCTGATGCTGTTGGAATCTGACCTCCCTGCACTCAAAATGGATTTTCTGGAGCTACAGAACTCCAATTGGCGCGCTCTCAACGGCGTTGGAAAGTAGACATCCAGAGCTTTCCAGCAATATATAATAGTCCATACTTTATTCGAAGAATGACGACGTAACTTGGCGTTGAACGCCAAGTACACGCTGCTGTCTGGAGTTAAACGCCAGAAAAACGTCATGATCCGGAGTTAAACGCCCAAAACACGTCATAACCTGAAGTTTGACACCAAGAAATGCCT
>NC_029773.3:72548869-72549361 GCF_000817695.3 Arachis duranensis | reverse complement strand
AACAATCTCTGTGGATTCGACCCTTACTCACGTAAGGTTTATTACTTGGACGACCCAGTACACTTGCTTGTTAGTTGAACGAGATTGTGAAGGAAATAAACAATGCCCTCAGAGTATACATCTTTTATAAATACATAACAAGTGATCACAATTTCGTCCACCAAGTTTTTGGCGCCGTTGCCGGGGATTGTTCGAGTATGGACAACTGACGGCTCATCTTGTTGCTCAGATTAGGTAATTTTCTTTTCAAAAATCTTTTTCAAAAATTTTTGTTTTATTTTTCGTTTTTCTAAACTATTTTTTCGAAAAAAAAAAATAAAAATACAAAAAAATTAGAAAATCATAAAAATCAAAAATATTTTGTGTTCTTGTTTGAATCTTGTGTCAATTTTTAAGTTTGGTGTCAATTGCATGCTTTTAAAATTTTTCTTGCATTGTTTTCGAAAATCCATGCATTCATAGTGTTCTTCATGATCTTCAAGTTGTTCTTGA
>NC_029773.3:72537429-72541927 GCF_000817695.3 Arachis duranensis | reverse complement strand
TCTCTTTTATTCTTATTCCAAGATATTCATTCGTACCCAAGATCATGATGAATGTTATGAGTCAGATTACCCTCATTATTATTCTCACTTATGAACGCGAGTGATTGACAACCACTTCCGTTCTACATGCAACAGAGCTTGAATGTGTATCTCTTAGATTCCCCAACAGAATCTTCGTGGTATAAGTTAGATAGTTGGCGGCATTCATCTGGATCCGGAAAGTCCAACCTTGTCTGTGGTGTTCCGAGTAGGATTCCGATCATGAGTGACCGTGACGTGCTTCAAACTTTAACCTGCTGGGCGTTGGTGACAGACGCAAAAGAGGGATTCTATTCCAGTAGGAGCGGGAACCAACCGGTGATTAGCCGTACTGTGACAGAGTGCGTTAGCATAGTTTTCACTGCGAGGATGGGATGTAGCCATCAGCCATGGGTGATGCCTCCAGACTGGTTAGCTGTGCGAGTGACAGCCGCACAGGTTATTTCCCCGTGAGGAATGAAAGTAGCCACAGTTGATGGTGAACCCCTATACAAAGCTTGCCATGGAAAGGAGTAAGAAGGATTGAGTAGAAGCAGTAGGAGAGCAGGCGTGCTTGAGCCATGCAGCAGCTGTATATACTTAAAAGATACCTCTACTAATGAATCTGCATAAGTATTTCTATCCTTTTATTTGATCTATTCTTTTATCTTTATTTTCGAAAAACCCATAAAGCTATTTTAATCTGCCTAACTGAGATTTGCAAGGTGACCATAGCTTGCTTCATACCAACAATCTCTGTGGATTCGACCCTTACTCACGTAAGGTTTATTACTTGGACGACCCAGTACACTTGCTGGTTAGTTGAACGAGATTGTGAAGGAAATAAACAATGCCCTCAGAGTATACATCTTTTATAAATACATAACAAGTGATCACAATTTCGTCCACCAGTATTCAATATTTTTTTATGATTCCAAACTTTAAATTTTTTATAAATTGTATAAATATTTGTTTAACACCCTTAAAAATTTTATTTTACTCTCTTTTTATTGCAAAATTAATTTTTGGTTCCTCCCTAAAATTTAACCTAATTCCACCCCTGATTGTGAAACTGATGAAGGCGTGTAACTACATGCATGCTTCAAAAAAGCCATTAATGAAATGGTCAATTTTTGTTCCAACATTTAAATTTAAGTATACTCAACAAGTCAAACTATTTAAAACAAAAACTTCCTCTTTCAACTGCAAAAAGCATATTTCCTTTCTTTGTGTATAATTATAAGATCCAAATCTAGAAAAATAAAAAATTACTATCGAAACGAATAAGAGCTACAATTTTCTATGTTCTGTATTTTTTTCATTCTTCTGTCTTCAAAAAAATTTCTATTTTTTTAAGATGTAATGTAGACAGTCTATATTTTTAAATCTTAGAATCAAAATACATTTTGTAAATCTAAGATTAATTTGTGTTAATTTATAATGTTTTACATAATTTTAGTGTATCAGGATAGAGTTTATAACTAAGTTGTAACGTGTGTGAATTTATCATAATCCTAGTAATTAATATGAGCTCTTGATTTCTATAGTTTTTCATTATAACTTGATCTAGTAGCGACATCTATTTTTGAAGAAATCTTAAAGAAATAATATCTAAAGTTCTTAGATCAGAAAAATATTTAATTTTTTTTAATGAAAAAGCTCAACACAATAAATGGAGCAATGAAAGTAAAAAACAGAAAAACCACCAGTTAAAGGCATAACCTAATAAACACAATTACATGATACCCAGTGTCATCTTCGGCATTGCCATCAACAACAGAATGGATCCACACCTAACCACTCCAAAAACTTTATGAAAGACTGGTGGATAATATCGTCAACCCCTTTTCCTTTATTCTGAAAGATCCTCATATTCCTTTCAATCAAGATATTCCAGATAATAGCACAGAAAGATACCATCCACCTTTTGTGCTCCTGCTTACTTGTTGATAACTCAGTCCAACTCTGAAAATGTTCCTTTAGCGTCTCTGGGCATGACAATTGCCTTCCAATAAAAGATAGCCATGCACACCAAACCTGCCAAGAAAAGTCACAAGCAAGAAACAAGTGGTGACAAGATTCAACACTTTTATTACACAACACACAGGCCACCTCTTCTTGGTTAACCACTCCCAACCGACTCAGCCTTTCTTTTGTATTGACCCTTCCAGTCAAGGCAAACCAGATAAATAATTCAACTCTTGGTGGAACTAGACCCTTCCAAACTATCCTAATAAAGCTGAAACTCGCTATATCCTCTAGAAGCAATTCCACCTGCAATTTCTGCACAAAGGAGTTAGTAGAAAATACACCCTGTTTATCAGACTTCCACACCACTCTATCCTCTCTGTCATATACGAGATTAACCAGTCTTAATGTTTCATGCAACTAGTTCAGTAGGTCCAACTCCCATTGAAATAGCTCTCGCCTCCATTGGAAATTCCACCTCCACTCTAGCCCGTCCCAGAACCCACAATCCCCTATGACGGATTCTCTTTGGTTTAAAACTGAGAAGAGTCTCAGAAAAACATCTTTCAGGGGCCCACCACGCAACTAGACATCCTCCCAGAATCGAGTTCCTCTCCCATCACCAATCTCCATAGGCAATCCATTAATCGTTTTCTGTCTTACTTGTTCATCATTGAACTGTATTTGGCAGATATCCTTCCATGGCTCCCCCGAGTCGGTAATACCTGGGATGACAGCATCACACTGGAATTCAGATTGTTACAAGAGCACACAACCTTTTTCCATAAGGGGCAATCCTCCTTCGAAAATCGCCACCACCACTTAAAAAGAAGGGCTGTGTTACATATCATTGCATCCCCAACACCTAAGCCACCTAGCTTTTTGGGAGCCTGCACCACCTCCCACCTGACCATGGCCATACCAATCCTACCATCCTCCTTACTCCATATAAACCTTCTCTGTAAGGCAATCAGTTTCTCTGCAATTGCCTTTGGCATTTTATACAAACTCAAAAAATATATAGGCAGACTGTTCAAAACAGATTTAATGAGCACCAGCTTACCGGCTTTATTAAGCGCCTTAGCTTTCCAGATGCTCAGCTTCTCCTCTACTCTTTCTATAATAGGCTTCCAAGTCTTCACCAACCTCGGGTTCGCTCCTAGTTGGATCCCCAGGTATTTTACAGGAAGAGATGCTGCCTTACATCCTAGGACGCTGCACATACGTACAGCCCAGTACACCACACATACACTGTACCCACTGAGCATCATAGTTAATAGAAACCAGGCTAGACTTATCAAAGTTAATACTCAGTCCCGACATAATCTCAAAGCAGCGAAGTATCCTTCTATAATTCTTTATGGTCTCTTCCTCTAGGGGACAGAACAAGATAGTATCATCTGCAAACTAAAGATATAACAACTCAATATGATCTCGACCCACCAGTAGCGGCGAGATTCTTCCATTTCTCACCGCCTCTTCAAGCATCCTATGTAGAACATCAACCACAAGTACAAATAGAAATGGAGACAGCGGGTCCCCCTGTCGCAGACCTCTTTCCATCTTGAACGGCTTAGATGGCGAGCCATTTATCAGCACTGACATAGAACTCGTACCTACACACTTCATAACCCAACTCCTCCATCTATGTCCAAAGCCCATCTTCTGCAACACAAGGTCAACGAAACCCCACTTGACTCTATCATATGCTTTGTGAAAGTCTAACTTTATTATTACCGCTTCCTTCTTCCTCGCTCTTATCCATTGGACAATTTCGCAAGCGATAAGAACCCCATCATGAATCTTTTGTCCCTTGACAAAGGCGCTCTGAGTCTCACCTACCAGTCATGGCATGATTGCTCACATCCTCCTAACCAGTATTTTCGAAATGACTTTATATACACAACCTACCATACTGATCGGTCTCAGGTCTTTGATCTCCTTTGTACCAGTAAACTTAGGGGCCAATGCCACCCAAGTGAAATTCGCATCCGCTGGTAGCTTGGATGTAAGGAAAAAATCCATTACCGCTGCCGTAAAATCAGATCCAATTTCAGCACAACACCTCTTGATAAAATTCATGTTGTACCATCACTACCTGGCGCCTTGTAAGATTTACAATCCCACACTACTTCTTTAATCTCTTCAGGGTTCGGCTGTACCTCCTGAGCCGTAGCATCATCTTCACCAATCATTTCTACTAATCCATCACTGAACCCCACCAAAGGAGCCTCTTCCTGGTGATACAAATTCTTGTAGAAGTCTCTAATCGCAATCTTAATCCGAGTTTGATTTCTTATCAATCTTCTATTAAAGAACAACTCATCAATCCTGTTGTTTCTTCTTCTCGCAGAAGCTAAATTATAGAAGTACTTCGTATTCTTGTCAATGTCCTTCGCGTGTCTAGATCGCGACATCTGCTTCTAATGTAACTCCTTCTAATATCTTAAAGTTAGTGGGATATATATCTAATTTAAGTCACTTCTTAGTCTATACATCTCTTCTATGTCTA
>NC_029773.3:72512431-72537392 GCF_000817695.3 Arachis duranensis | reverse complement strand
CACTATTGTTTTTAATGCTTTATCTTTTGTTGTGTATCTAATGGCAAACAAGTATATGTTGTCTTTTTTTATTTTTTTTTTGAGAGGTAAATGTCATTTATCCTCGTGTCTATTTGAAAAGATGAAAAAGCTCTCTTTTTGAAATATTATCCGATAAATTATCCACAAAATTAAAATAGAAATAAAGTATTTTTTATTTTTGATGTTTATAGAAAAATTTAAAAATACTTTTAAATTTTATTTTATTTTAATTTTGTTTTAAAAGTTTTTAATTTATATCAATATACATCTGACAGCTAAATTTTTTAAAAATTTAAGATTCATTTAGTCATAGTACATGACAACTATGTCTGATTTATTTGTTGGATTAAAAATTATTCTTATAAAATTATTGTTGAATTAGTCTTAAATTTTTTTAAAAATTAACCGTAAAAATATATTTGATATAAATAAAAATTTTTTAAAATAAAATTAAAATAAAATAAAATTTAAAAATATTTTTAAATTTTTTAATAATTTTTAAAAATAAAAAATATACTTTACCGTTAAAATAAAAAGTTTTCTATCTCTAGTCTTGATGCACCACACACTCCCACTCCGTGTTTCCCCACCTCACGCTCTCTCTAACCCGAGGCAATAAATTTTCAATGCAATAACAATTTGATATGGTATTGACCACGAGATCAACCATGATAGTGGCCTGGGCATATATTGCTTTGTTGCAAAGGAAACACGACAGCACACTTTGCAAAAAGGTATTACATATGCATTTCAAGATGCTCTATATATATAACATCTTCTGAGTGGGTTTAAAGATTAACAAATTTGAAACCATTACGGAACAATTATATTTGATGTATCCAATTCAATATCTCCTTTGGTCCTTCACTATTTCGATCTGACATGACGAGCTAGAATGATGGATTTAATTAGGCAAATTTTTGGTTTATTAGAATTCAACCGTAATATATGTATACCAAAATTAATTATTAAAATTAGTTATTAATATAAAATACATATTAAAATATAAAATACGTATTAAAATAAATTAAACAATACATATATTTATATACAAATACATAATAACTAATTTTAATATACAAATAACATTTATGATTAGTGATTAAAATTACTATTTTATAATTTAATTTATGCTTATTTGAACTTTTTGTTCGTTTTATTTATCAGTAGAATAAGACTAATTGCCTACAAAAAGATATCAGAGGCAGAGAATATTTATTAATTTAGTTAAAGAAAGTTGATATAAATAGTTACAAAATCAAAAACAAAATGCGGATTGTTTGACTTAATTTTGCTGTTTTGACATTTTTTTTTATCAATCATGCTAGTAATAATATATTAAAATTAACCATCAATAAAAAATATACATTAAAATTAAATTAAATTATATATATTTATATATAAATATATAATGACTAATTTAATACTTAATTTTTTTCTACATAAATTGCATTTTGTTTTTGATATACGATATTTAAATATTTTGATCGATAAACGTTCACGGTTCATTATTCGACATAGAAACATTCACTATGGATCTGCTTAAATTTTATCGTTTGTCAAAAGAACATCCTTTGTCTCAAAATTAAAAATAAACTTAACAGAATTTAAAAGAATCTTTTTTTTTTTAAAAGACTATTATAGTATTATTTAAAAATTTCCAATAATACAAAAAGAGGATACTTAAATATAAGTTTCTGTAAGATTTGTTCTTTTCAAGTATTTCCAACCCACTTTTATGACTTATGCTTACCTGGCCTATCTTAATTTTTTCTCCCTTCTTCTTATTAACCTTGTCTGAACTACGACTCGCTACAATAACAAACCCTGTTTCTTTAAAGTTTGAATAATCAATCAATTTAACGTAACTTTCTTAAATTTATTTAATAATTTCCATTCTAGTCACGTTGTTATGCTGGACTCATATACCTTTATTCTTCCAGGATTACATTAAATAAGTAATATTCTTGCTTTTTTCTACAGTCAACACGTTGCACGTGATTATAAATTTAAAAAAAAAGTTATTTCATAATAAATTTTTTATATATGAAAATAGTATCTTAACAAAAAAGATAACACCAAGCAAGCAGAATTCACATTATATATGTGATAGAATAGATTATATATAGATGATAGATAATATTAAAATTAACAACAATAATCCCTTATTATTGTTGATTAATTGGAGAATATTTATGCATGTGTAATTTGCAGAAGTACGGATATATGTTTGGTGTTGAAAGAAAGGACACTGAAATTAGGGTGGGCTAGCTAGCTAGATGCTCATATGATGCCATGTTCCCATTCATATACAAAAAAGAGAAACGTGGCAACGAATCTCTTTGGTCAATAAATTATCCCTTCTCCTTTTGCTTTACATATCTGTTATTTATTTATTTACTAGTGAATTGTTGGTGCGATGCACGGTATGGTAAATTTAATAAAAATTATTTATTAAAAAAATTTTTATGTTAATAATATATGTATAAGTGTTTTATAATAAATTAGATTATTTAGTAAAATTGACCATAATTTTAAGATTCTGACTTTTATCCTCTAATTTTAATTTTTGTTGACAATTTTAATATCTTTTAGTAAGTTAAAAGATGAAGCTATTGTTTAAAATAATAAAAAAAAAACACAATAAAAAATATAATCAAGCTAATTTGATGATAGTGCTGAAAAGGTTATTTTAGTTTAGTAAAACAAATTAAAAGAAGACAATATTTATAATGTGAATAATTATCATGACTTTCACAAAAAAATCAATAATAATGAGGAAGAATATAAATTAAAGATAGTTATGGTGTACCATTAAGATGATTGGTTGAAAGAAAATCAAGATAGATGATTGGAATTATAAGTAATGATATTATACACACAAAAAATCAAGTAGAATGTATGAATTAAGCGACACATGTAACCAAATATAAAAACAAGGGCAAATGACCAAATTAAAATAAACAACAGAAACGTTTACCAGATTACAATAATGGAAAAATTGATACTTGGATGTCTTGATTCATTATCTATATAAATCGTGGGAGCCAACCACAGTTCCTAGCTACACATAAACCGTAGCTGGCAGGCAGGTTTTACTTGGAAGAAAAGCTCAAAGTAAACCGTGGTAGGTAGCCACGGTTTACACTTTATGAATGAAAGATAGAAACCGCTGGAAGTAGCCACGGTTTATGAAGAAAGATATGCATGAAACATGGCTGGCAGCAACGGTTTATGAAGGACCTCCAATGGGCATATACCCTTGTAACCTAGCACGGTTTATGTAGATGGAAAATCTATATATAGGTGAGTGAGATTCAAACTGGTGAAGAGATCATTATCACAATGTCAAGTGAGGAAGAGAGTGTTCTTGTCTTAGTGCATTGCTCTGGAAAAATAAAAAAAAAAGCAAAAAATATGGTGTGAAGTTCACTGACAGAGAACCGTTGAGTGTATTTGTTAGTTCATCAAGCACTTTGTCGGATGTGAAGAACAGCATCTTGTAGAAGCTTGGGGTATTTGGGAGCAAGTTGGTGAAGAAGATTTTCTACAAGATTCCCATCGCTGTAGTCTCGAGCGGTGTTCAGTATGATACGTTCGTGTTAGCGGCTGACGAAGATATTAGGGTTCTGTTTCATTGCGTAAGGAGTTTTCCGGAGGTCAGAATACACGAGCTGTATGCGAAGTTGGAGGTTGCTGTCGATAGTTATGGGGCATCAGCTCCTGTTCATAGCTCGACTGCCGCAGGCGGTGCGTCTTGTTCGGTGCCTGCAATCCGGCCATCTGTTCCGCAGGTTGCATTACCTTCTTTCGTGGCTGATTTGGTACGAACGGAGGCAGTTCATTCTGTACCTTTCCCTAATCAAGGGGTCCAGCAGCAGGCATTTGAGGGGGAGTCAGGTCGTGCCATAGTTGATGAAGTTCAAGGCTTCGGGGAACCTGATCGAGTAGAGAATGCAATGCGGGATGATGACTCTGACCAGGAGCCTGTAAATATCTTTGGGGACAGCGATGATGACATCGGTGCTAATCCACATGCACAACAAGCGCCTCCAAGTTCTGGCACAAAGCAGTACCCTCCACACTTCTCCACTCTAAACTTGGAGGCTCTGGGTGAACACGGCGGGAGCTGCTACAGTTGGGGGTTCATCTACAGAATTTCAGATTGGGCAATTCTTCCAGAGTAAAGATGAAGCTGTTCTGAGTGTGATGGACTATAGCATCTGTCGAGGTGTTGAGTACCGAGTGTTGGAATCAGACCATCTGAAGTATCATGAAAAGTGCAAGGATTTCGGTAAAAGTTGTACTTGGCTGATTCAGATTTCGCTCCGTGCACGAAAGGGCACTTGGGAGGTTAGGAGGTACAACGGTCCCCACACTTGCTTAGCTACATCTATTTCCAGTTATCACCGTCAACTTGATTACCACGTTATTTGTGCGAGGATATTTTCATTGGTTAGTGCGGATGCTGCAGTACCGATCAAGGTGTTGCAACAAGCAACTGAAGCTGATTACGGCTTCAAGCCCAGTTACCGTAAAGTTTGGAAGGCAAAACAGAAGGCAGTTGCACAAATATATAGAGACTGGGAGGAGTCTTATGCCGATTTGTCACGTTGGATGCTAGGGGTGCAGTTGACGATGCCTGGGATAGTTACTGTGTTGCAGACCTCTCCTGTTCGAGTTGTGGATCAGATTGATGAGTCAACAGTGTACTTTCATCGTCTGTTCTAGACATTTCCACCTTGCGTTGAGACCTTCCAGCATTGCAAGCCGCTTGTGAGTATTGACGGTACCCACTTGTACGGCAAATATGGAAACCCGAATACGTTGAAATCACTAGGCCTCAAACAAGAAAACCTCCAAAAAATCCAAGACTGTAGAAGCTGCAGTGGCCCAGCCAAGTTGACGACGTTTCTGTTTGTTCCACGACAAAGACATCTGTACAACCAGGCTAGCGCGGCCAAGCCCCAGCTATATCTACCCAAGTCCTCCAACGATGCCACATAAGGCAACCAGCGAAGGTGGACACGGTTGGCGTTCTTGTCCGCAAACAACTGAGATGACAACAACATCATAATATAGTCTCGCACGTATATACGCACGATGTCGTCAGTAGCATCTGCTGGCAGAACCCGAAACCGCTCATGGAACCATGTGTAGCACACTGTCATCTACTTCACTTTATTCTGCGGAGGTAACTCCCCAAACAACTCGCGGAACCACACCCATGCCGGTCTTTCGTTTTCCATCAGATTCTCAAACTCACTAAGGCACCCACTCACAGGCTCACCATCAATCGGTAAACCCAGCTGATAGGCCACGTCTTCCGAGGTGACCGTACACTCCCCAAAGGGCATGTGAAAGGTGTGGGTCTCAGGACGCCACCTCTCAATGAATGTGCTAAGTAGAGGCTCATCAACCCAGAACCATTGACTGTTCAGCCTAGCCAAGTGATACAAGCCCGCGGTCTCCAGATATGGTATGATACGGTCATGTAAAGACATATTCTGTTGTCTCCTCACACCGCTAATAACCCTAGTAGGCTTCAAAAAGATGGATAACAAAATCTCAACACACAACAATACCAACAACTTCCACTAATATCAATAATAATAATAATAACCATAACAAGAACAGCGAAAATAACACTAACAATAATACTAACACCTCAAACTAAAAAAATAATTCTAACAATAACAAAAATTAGAAATTTAATAAATATAAAAAACTCACATTGATGATAACAGGAAAAATTTCCATAATAACTGTTAAAATAATAATATATCATCTAGCATTAATAATAACAACATCAAACAAAAAATAATAATAAAAAGGTCGTTTAACCAACCTCTTGGTCGATAAATTCAGCCACATGCGCGACGCCATTTAACCGGTACATGCAAGCTTCTTCTTCCATCGGTTCGCCACTCAGCTGGTTCAAAATCTCAAACAAACTACTAAACAAAAAAACTATCTTTCTCTCTCACCCACCAACTTTCTCCAAATTTTTTCAACCTCACAAATGATCCGCCCTCACCAGCCACGGCTTCCCTATTTATACCTACACACTCATAAACCGTGGCTGCCTCTAGTGTTTTATGCACAAACCACTTCCTTCATAAACCGTGGCTGCCTCCCACGGTTTATGTATTGCTCTCTCCACAAGTAAACCGTGGCTGCCTCCCATGGTTTACATTCAAATGCTCTTTAACATAAAACCTGGCTAGCAGGTACAGTTTATGTTTATTTAGAAACCGTGCTAAGCTCTCACGATTTCTATATAAAATGAAACAAAACGTAAAGGTATGCACTTTCCAATTGTTGTAATCTGGTAAAGGTTTCTCCCAATTGTTTTAAAATAGTAAATTGCCCTAAAAATAAAGAAATAGTAATGTGAATAGTAAAGTAGATAAAGAATTGAGTACTATATGTACTATTATGGAATAGTGAAAAAAGAACAAAAATGTATGATTCAGAGAAAGGTTAAACTATCGAGTAGAGTACAAATTCATAAAATAAATTAGTATAAAATAAGTGTCAAAATATTGATTGAGCTATTTTATGTGTAAAATGAATGAGAAGCCACTGAAACTAATCCAATACTTTGAAATAAAAGCTAAATATATAATTGTGATCAATACTACAAAAATTATATACGACATGAAAGTGTTAAATTGTGTTAAAGAATAAAAATTTGAGTTATCATAGCAAGTTCAATATTAATGGATATATAGGTTGGGTGCATTGGATTATAATAATTCACTTTATGTTTAAGCATACAGGATGATACATGTATACAAATAGTTATATATTTATTGAAGAAATATAGTAGAAACATATTACGAGGATTATATATGATTTTTCAGTTACATATGATATAAGAGAAATTTTAAAATTGGTGGTGAATAAGTTGACTTAAATACATGAGTATGATTTAATTCACAATTTTATCAATTAAAAAATTATTATATCACTCCACAAAGTCATCTGATAATTAGAATACATCAATTTTGTAGTAGAAACTTGAATATCATGTAAAAATACAATAAAAGCTATGCATAAAGCATTTGAGAAGAAAAATTAATAAAGAAAAAAATAATAAGCATGATAATTAGACTACTATATTCAAATAAATATATTCATTACATATATAAATAGAAAAAAATAATGAGAAATAGAAACAAACTAATTGCATAATGAATAACCAAAAAGGTCTATAGTGTTTGATAGAAGAGAAAATCTTAATAAATACTAAATACTTAAACCTTCTAAATTCATTGATTTTTTATCATCAACAAGACCTCAAATTTGACCTTGCTCCCTTTGACTATGCCATGTTGAAGCTTCTCGTGATAAGAAAAACTTCTGATGATATAGAACCTCTCCAAGGAAGTTCTATTGTGAAAGAAGGTCTAACCTTTTGACGTACATTGACATAAGAAATCTCATTTGATTTTGTATATTATAAGCAAATTGAATATAAGAAGAAAAGAGGTTATGACCTTTTGGCGAATTAAAAATAGATTCCCGACAACAACAATGAGATTCTGTCTTTTTGGCATGAATAACTACATACCAAACAAAGACGCATATGCATAACAACAATAATATTTCAAATATTACCAAAATTAGAAGATATACATTAGATCAAATAATAAGAAATATACATAACTCATCATTACAAAGCATTACGAATCTATATTTGAAGCAGATCCTCTACAAAATTTTGTGCCACCGCTTGATAGTGGGGGTGTGTCTTAAGAAAGTGAATAGAAGAAATCAATAAGAACTAAAGAAGAAGAGAATAAATTAACGGAAGAAAAAAAAATAACGGAAAAAATCCCTTTTTTAATTTTGAGGAGGAAGAGAAAAAATTGGAAATAGAGAATGGAGAGATCCTTTTTTTAATTTTAAATTTGAATTCAAATTAAAAAATTAAAATTTCAGAAAAATATGTATATGTGAAGCAAGTTTAAAAATAGGAAAAAAAACTTGACACGGTCATGAAATATGAAGTGTAATGAAAATAGTTTCATGTAGGAGTGATATGGTATAAGGGTCATGATGTGAAGTGTAATGAAAATGGTTTTATGTAAGAGTGGTATGGTAATAAGGGTCATGATGAGTGAAAAGTAAAATTGATATTTTGATAGAAACTTAAAATGAATATAAGAAATGACACGTTAGAATTTCACTAAAAAATAACCTTCTTTTCAATATATGTTATAGGATAGGATTTATTTTTATCCACTAGCATGGCCAATTAAACTTGATAGAGTTTTTTGTGGTGATTTGATTAATTAAACGTAATGGATCAATAGAACATAGCAATTTGCTATAAAAAGTGATATTACTTGCATTAATATTTTCAACAAGAAATTCCTAAACTTATATTATATAAGAGTATAATATTTAGGAAAGTTCCGTTTGTTTGCCTTAATGATATTCCCATCTTATAAATGATATATTACTCAAAGATTCGCTTTGAGATTGATTCACAATAAAAAAAATGGCATGAAAGACACAAATTTATTTAGAAAAAGACTATGAATATTAAATAGTAATGATATGATATATTCTTTCATTAATATTTTTAATATAAAAATTGACTTAAATGGATTGAGTAGTTCACTTTTTTATTTAACTAAATGTAAGAGATTTAAATTATACTTTATATATGTAATAATTAATCAAATAATTAATCAATTAACTAACGACAAATTCTTATATAAACATTTGATCAATGATAAACTAATTTTTTATTTATTTGTCGAGTTTAAAAATATTGAGAAACCAAAATATTTTCATGTGAAATTTATATATTACCAAGGTGGTATTTAGATAGAATAATACCTATGTAAGATTACCAGTATATAAATATTAGTGCTCAAATTATATATATATTTTTTATAAGTAACGGGATTCAAGGCCCAAAGGAAAGAAAATCTACTACATTATAATTCTGCTGAACTTCATTCCGCTTGCATCAGCAAAAAGATGATGGAACAAACATGGAGGTGCCTATTCCTAAAATTTAGTTTCCGTTTCATGTTTCTGTCTGAGTTTAGTAAGAGCATCAGCACAGAAATTTTTCTCTATGTAGATGTGTCTAACGTCAACATCTTCTATTTTCACCAAAAGCTCCTTGATGGACCGAATGAGGAAGGAGTTACCATGGATCTCTGGTGACATCTTTTGAGTCAGCATTATAACGCACTTTGAGTCTGATTCCACCACCAGCTTCCTAATCCCCAGCTCAGATGCTAGTTTAATCCCAACATACATGTCCCAAATCTCAGCCATGGTAATGGTACAAACTTCAATGTTCATCGAGAAGTTGGCAATAGTGCGACCCGTCCAATCCCTAATGAGACCTCCACAAGCGCCTTTACTGCTAGGTTGGGTAACCGACCCATCCACATTCAGTTTGGTCCAACTCTAATTTGGTGCCTCCCAACCAATAAGCTCCTCTCTGGTAAGGCTTAGTAAGCTATTGCTCTTTTCCATAATTTTCATTGTGCCATTGTAATTCTCTACTAATCTTTTTATCATTTGGAGAAGCTGATTGTTTGGTAGAGTCTCGTTCCTGAAGATGATATCATTCCTGCACTTCCAGGTTACATTGCAAGTTGTGGCAAAAGTTTTGGGCCAAGGGGTTCCATAGTGCTTTCGAGAGACTAAGAAAAGGTTAGTACTGAGCCAATCTTGAAAAGATTGAGAGAAAAAAATGTCATATGCATCTCTGTTTACTATGCTAATCCATGTTGTATGGATGTAGGGGCAATCACGTAGGACATGAAGCAAAGTCTTCTCCTCTCTACAACATCTTGGACAGTCGCCATCTTCCGTGGGATTCTGAGCTTCCTCTTACTGTTGGTTAATAGAGCTTCATGTGTGAGGAGTCAACTGAAAGTTTTTAAATGCTGAGGTAATTTGATTTTCCAATGTAATTTGTGTAAGCTGCTGTTATTTTCTTTTTTTGTGAAATATACTTCGTAAGCTGATTCAATAGAAAGATTTCCATCTGCTGCTGGTAGCCATCCCACTATATCTACACCAATGTTTGGGTTGGGGCTTTTAAAATTTTTATATGTTCTAAGATGTCCTCAGATAGTACCTGGCTAAGTTTAGCCCAATTCCAATTGCCCTGGGTATTAACAAAGTCACTCACCTTTTCTCCGAGCTTTGCCTCGTCAAGGTTACACGTGGCTAGATCTCTAAGCTTCTGAACTCCTGGGATCCAGTGATCGTCCCAAAAGGATATGCTCTTCCCATCGCCTATCCTCCAAATAAGATTTTTTTGAAATTCCTCCCAGACTTTAGTTATTCCAATCCAAGCATTTGAGTTGCTAGCCTTCTTGTGGACTTTCGGAATGTTGTTGTCTCCATATTTTGCTCTCATCACTTAAACCCATAGGGCATCCCTTTTATGGACTAACCCCCAGGCTAACTTCATAAGAAATAATTGATTTGTCTCCTGCGTCCTTCGTATTCCTAGACCACCATCCTCTTTTGATTTGCAGATTTTCTTCCAATTTAGGAGATGAACTTTTCTTTCTTCATCGCTTCTTCCCCAAAGGAAATCCCTACAGATTTTGTCAATTTTTACACAAACTGCGATAAGAATCTTCATAGTTTGCATGCAATAGCTAGGTATAGTTGATAGCACGGATTGGATAAGGGTGCATCTCTCCGCAAAGGATAGAGATTTCTTATTCCAACTAGAAAACTTGGCTTGCATACGGTCAAGGATGAACTAGAAATATTGTTGTTTGCACTTCTCATGTATTAAGGGCACTCTTAAATACTTTTCCAAATTTTTCTTGAGGGTCACCCTAAGTTCTTGGTTTAAATGATGCATGACATTGTGATTGACATTTT
Source organism: Arachis duranensis (assembly GCF_000817695.3). NCBI lineage: Eukaryota > Viridiplantae > Streptophyta > Magnoliopsida > Fabales > Fabaceae > Arachis > Arachis duranensis. The sequence continues at coordinate 72,526,490 of NC_029773.3, read as the reverse complement.
TTGAGAAGAAAACACAAGACTTGTTGAAATTGATTCTTTGTCCTAAGCCTTCGCAAAATGTATGTAAGGTATTTTTGATCATTTGCACTTGTTCACTAGTAGCTCTAGCAAAAAGAACTAGATCATCTGAAAACAAAGATGAGATATTTTCGGTCTATTTCTAGAAATAGTTATTGGTTCCCATTTCTTATCAGCAACAAGTTTATTAATAAGCTGAGACAAACGCTCGATACCAAGGATGAAGATATAAGGTGAGAGGGATCTCCCTGTCTTATTCCCCTTGTAAGAGAGAAGGTCTCAGACGGTGAACCATTCCAAAGGAGATTCATAATAGGAGTGGATATGCCGTAGGTAATGACATTAATAATTTCTTCTGAAATACCAACATCTTTCAAGGTCACCACCACGAAATTTCAATTTAATCTGTCGTAAACTTTCTTTAGGTCAATCTTTATGGCCATGATCCCTTTCCCTTGACTCCTATTGCGCATGGTGTGAACAACCTCCTGCGCAACCAGGATATTATCCACGCTAACTCTGCCAAGAACAAAATTGGCTTGAGTGTTAGAAATAAGCACATGCATATATTTTTTTAGTCTAGAGGCAATAATTTTAGTAACCACGTTGTAGCAAACTATAATCTTGCTCTCTATAATAATTATATTCTCTCTTATATATTGTTTATGTAAGTGCATGATATAATATATTTTTTATATTCTCTCTTATATATTGTTTATGTAACTTTACAGAATTATTATAACTAGAAATTGATCCCTATGGTCGAAGTTATATATTTTATAATATAAGCCTTATTCATATAAGTAACGAAGAATATACAAAAGTTTTAGAATATTATTTTTGGATACTTGAATGAAATTTATTTTTACTCTAAATTTTTACTAACACTACAAGAAATTGTGGGCAATAAAAGAAATAAGAATACAGAAAGAATATTTCAATATAACAATCATATACCATAAAATTCTGAGCAATTTCACAGATAAGACGTTGGAAGGAAAGCTTGCAGATCAACAACTTAGTGCTTTTTTTGTATTTTTAGATCTCACTGAAAATTTACACCAAAAATTTTTAAAAAAATTCATGACAAAATAAACATATAAATTAATAGAAAGAAGACAACAATAGTGAGGAAAAAAAAGTAAAATAAGTAACAATTATTTACCGCAAGAAAAATACTTACAATTACCTTGACAGCAAGTAATGGATCATAGGAATTATGTTTACCAGAAAATTTTGTCAAAACACACACATTAAACCAAACTCTTACTACCTCAAATGCAGAATCACATGAATGTTGCATTAAGAAACAAACAAAATTCCAAATAAACAAGCCTAGAAACAACAAATTAGAAATAAAAAAACCCTAAAAATCCACAACTAATAGCATAACACTGATAATAATAAGGAATGCTCAAATATGATTCTACACAAGAAAGCTTTTAACACAAATACGGATGACTGTAACTAAATCAGGCACGGAGAAATTGAGCCAAACATACAAAAATCCTAATTAAATATGAATTGTGATTAGGGAGTGGGGATTAGGAACCTAATTGCCTAAATCAGGAAAAAAAATTAAAAACCTACCCATTATGATGACGAAAAGCAAATCAAGCAAGGATGGATGGAGCAGATAGAGGTGGCACGAGTAGTAAAGGAGAAGCGAAGCACAATATAGCAGCAGTAACTAAAGAAGCAGAAGAGCACGGTGAGGCAGTGGTGTAGTGTAGGAGAGATGCGGCATCGTTATTGCGAAGTAGTAGAGCTACGACGACGGTTTGAAGTAGCAGAGCTACGAAAGCAGTACGGCATAATAGAGCCGCAAGGGTGGTGTGGCATAGCAAAGCCGTGTGAGAATGTGATGCAAAGAGAAGAGGAAGGTATGGACGAGGTCTCTTAGCTTTCTGCGAAAAGGAGAAGGGTGCGGGTGTGAAAAAGGAATGATTCCCTAAGTGTTATAGCGTGCTTATATTAGGAAACACTTAGAAAGCGTACCCAAAACCTAAAAATTAGACCACTCTTGAAAAAGTGCTCTCTTTGGTGAGAAAAGTGTATTAATAAATATTAAAATAAGACTACGCTTTATTAGTGATCTTTTTAATATCTAAGGAGATACTTTTCAAGTGATGCCATAACTGTGTTTCCTATTCTCCTATAAAAAGGTAACACGGAGAAAAGCATAGCCTATTTTATAAATAGGCTACACTTTTTAAATGTAGCTTAAAAAAATGTGGCTGAATGAGTAATTTTCCTGTAGTGTAATATGGCTATGATCTGTCATCACTACAAGAAAAATCACTTTTAGTGGCCATTTTTTTTTGCTTTTAGCAGCAATAAAAATAGTCGTTAATACATTTACCAACAATTAGACATTAGTCATCTTATGCTTTGTCGCTAAAAGGTTTTAGCGGCAATTATAATATATACCGGTAAAGACCTTTTTAATAGGCGCAAAAAGTATATAACTTTTAACGGCCATTTTCTTGGTAATTTATATGGCCACCAAAAGTAATTCTAATATTGCAATGCTATAATTCACTTTTAATGGCTATTACTATTGCCGCTAAAACCCATTTTACTGACAATTTATATGGCCACTAAAAATAATTCTAAAATTGTAATGTTATTCACTTTTAGTTGCCATTACTATTGCCGCTAAAATCTTAAGACTTTTTTAATTATACTCACTCTTTTAGAAATAACAACCTATCATTTTTCTAAAATTTTAAATTATTTTTACCAACAATTATTATTATTGTACATAATATAAATATACTAAAATTAATTACTATAAAATAAAATATTTCATTAAATTTAAAATATTTATACACAAATTTCTCTTGAAAAGTAATAATGCATAATACAAATTTAAAAAATACAAATACTACAAGTCTATGTTGAGAATAAACAACATGCTACACTGGATAACCGATACAGCAACTTAATTGCTCGAATGCATATCATGCTAAGGTTGATGAGCTTGTGAAAATTAGAAGGTAGCATTATTGGAACAAGAGAAACATGGCCTCTCTGAGCAACTCGCTGCATTGACCTATGTCTTTTCTGAGAGTGGTGAACTGTTGATTAAAGGAAAAAAGGATAATTCAATGCAGGATCTTGAGCTTGAGGTTGTTGAGTTGAGGAGGGTTAATAAGGAGTTGAAGATGCAGAAGAGAAGTCTCACTTGTAGGCTCTCTTCTCTTGAATCTCAGTTGTCTTGTCTTGCCAAATCTTTAGAGGTGATCATTCTCTATTTTAGATGATTTATGTTGCACAAATATGAGATGCATACATGGAGACAGCACACACAAAAGTGAAAATGAAGTATTTGTATTTCATAGTGGACAATTCATTTTTTAGCATTTTGGATGAATTTAATTAATAATTCTATTGACAACTAAGGATAGAAAAGATTAAATGAGGCTGAGGAGCTTGCATACCTAAGGTGGGTGAATTAATGTTTAAGAAATGAATTGAAGAACACATGCTCACCAATGGATTTTGCTAAGCTAGCTAGCCCCCAACCTGTTGTGAATAGTAGTAGTGGAGATTGTGTTAGTTACTTTTCTGATCAAAGCAATAGGTACCTAAACAGCTAAACTGTGGTAGTAGTGAAATTAGGTTTAATTTGACAAAGAAGCTGAAAAAGTAGCCTATAACTAGTGATAATTTGTCACAGATAGAATGTCCAGATAATATTATTGATAATTGTATGGAATTTGAGGTAGCAAGAGGCCCCCAAAGATAACACTATTAGCGGATTGTTCAGAGGAAAAGATAGTCTTGAATAAGAGAAGACAATCAGATTGTTTTGTATGTACCAAAAAATAGAAAAGGAATCATAAAGAAAAAAAGGCAAAAATTATCAAATTCCAATGAGAAACACTACAAGAATGATTTTGAAGGCTGAAAGTTATATACCTCTGCAACCATGTCACTGAAATCTTCATGCTGACTACATGCCCTCTCTTCTTCCTTTACTTCTTCATATATGTATAGGTCCAGCATAAGTAATAAATCATACCTTGCCACTTTGGCATAAAAAAGTTAACATAGCCAACAAAATTAAGACACCAAAAAATAAATTAGAAAAAATACTTTGTAGACAAGAGATATTATCCAGCGATTCCAACTCTTCCGACAGTAAGGTGACATCCACTTTGTTCGACTCTTAACCCTTGAGTAAATCAACCTGAAAGTTCAAAAGGCCAAAAGAATGAAAAACACTGCTCTTCCATTGTTATGTCACTACAAGAAAACAAGCTTTTTGCTATGCTTTTAAAGCGTGGCGAAAAGTCCAAAAAAGCATAGCGATAGCTTTTCGCCACGCTTTTTAAGCTACCGGCACGCTTTTGAAAGGGTCACAACTGCAAGGGTGCCGGTTGCTCTATCGCCACGCTTTTGGTGACCTATCACCACACTTTTTTTCTTGCCACGCTTTTACAGATTGCAATGCTTTAAAAGCATGGCCATGTGTGAGATATGGCTACGCTTTTAAAGCGTGCCAATAGCAAGATATGGCTACGCTTTTAAAAGCGTGCCAATAGCGAGACATATGGCTTCGCTTTAAAAGCGTGCCAATAGCAAGACATATCGCTACGCTTTAAAAGTGTGCCAATAGCTGTGAGATACAGCTACACTTTTAAAGCGTGGCTGTTAATACCCACTATAACGTTTATCGCCACGCTTTCAAAGCGTGACAACAAGTGGAGATATGGCTACGCTTTAAAAGCATGCCAATAGGTACGAAACTAAATTACAGCCACGCTTTGATTGCTGCTGTACAATATAGCCACTCTTTTAAAGAGTGGCTGTAAGTTAGTTCAGTACCTATTGGCACTCTTTTTTTTATAAACCTTACAAAATCATAGATAATTTTAAAATTTAAAAGATGACTATTAATTTTAAATCAACTAATCATTGCTTCATAAACTTGTCACAGAAAAAAAGTGTTTGATCACATGATATACTCTTATAAAATACCAAAAATCAAAGTCTCATCCACTATCAATTTCCTAATACATGAATTACAATTCCAACATGGATTACATTATCTACTTCCTTTACACTTCATTACAAAATATAAAACTTCATGATTACTGATCATCATTGTGAGCGAAATTATTCTCAGCACTGCCCTGCATCATTTTAAATGTTGTGTGTTAGTGCATCTTATACCAAACTAAAAAATGAAAAGACATATTATCAACAAACTGTGTTATAGTCATACAATAATTGTAACCAGCAAAGGCTTTTCTTTCATAGTGAAAGCCACTATACTTTTTGTGTTCTTAAAGTTTTCAAAAAAGGGAAAGGGTAGTGATATAGGAAGCTAACAATCAAACTGCCCCCCCTTTTTTTGCTGCAACTATCACATGTTTTAACTCAACAATTCACAACCAAATTAACCATTCTTGTAGCCCTATACTGCACCTGCAGTCACATGCATGCACCATAAGTATATTCTAACAACTAGAGAATCAATACAAATTGCATATGGATTCTATAACTAATTTCTTCTTCTGATTAATAAAGGTGGGAAAAGAAAGAAAGAAAAGACCAATTCCCAATAAATAAATCAAGAAAAATGAGATATACCATGAGGGCCATTAATTCCTTTTGGAGTCTGCAAAAATCAAAACAAACAAAACCATTAAAATTCAATTATGGTTTCTTTTCTTTTCCTTTTTCCAATTTAATTAGGAAAAAGTGCAAATCTTCAAAGATTTCTCGTGTTTTCCAAAATTGAGATTCAATGCCACACTAAATACAAAACAAAACACTACTAAAAAGTCAACAACTTTGAATTCAAATTCTAATTCAACACCATTAGTATCCAAATCCAGTAATAATAATCCAATAAAAGCACAAACAGTGGCAATCGGCAAGAATTAGTATGCAAATCCAGTAATAATAATCCAATAATTCAAGACAAAGACACAAGTAGCGTCAATTCTCAAAGCCTTTACGAAATTCAGAAAATAGGGAAGGAGGAAGAAAAAAGAGGTAATACCATCAGCAGACATAGCAAAAACTAACAAGTTTTTTGGAGTCTTGTGGTGCAAATGGTAGAGATTTGAAGAAATTGAATTTGTGAGATTGCTCCCTGAATTTGAGAAACAAGAATTTGTTACTATTTATCCAAAGTAAATTACAACATATCAACATGAAAGCCTTACGCATGGCACATATAATAAATTCAGCTGCAAAAAGTTAAATGGATAAAGCTAATACTACTAAGTACTCATTAATCAGCTTCAATATATTGGGTAGTAGCTATTAGATAGTTGATTAATTTTGAGGATTTCTGTTTCTGTCGATGGAGAAATTAAATTAAAATAAAAATAATATAGGAATAACAATACATTATACATATACATATTGAAAATCATGTTACGGCTAATGCCCTTCATCATCAATTATTCGTCCCTTTAATTTTCTCTTAATATATATCTCATTAATCTTGGCATGAATTTCGTATATATTAGGAAAGGAAATGGATTAACCCATGAGAAAGAAATAAAAGAAAGATGAGAAAACTCAGAGAAGTGTGTTTATAAGGAAAAGAATCTTAAACCAAGGATTGAATTTTGGAAGTTAATTTTACAATTCGTGCAGGAACTCATCCAACATCTAAATGGTGCGTTCCTGCTTCATTTATACTAAGATTCAGTCAAATAAACCAAAACACAATGAAAACATAGGACCATGAACTCATGTTTGGTGATGATAACAATGGTCTTGACAACAAATAGCTGCTTCTAAATTGACAAAAATGAAACAGTATTCAAATATATAAGTAACTTTAAATAATTTTAGCAAGAATTTAATTGTAAATTGTGCTCTATGCAGAGGATGAAAACTAACTTGAAGGTACAACCATTATGAGTGAACAGCAAATAATAATCAGGGGCACCCACAACTGCTAACTCAATACACTCCTCAAATGGAATCAAATCCTCAAAGTTACTAGTTGAAATTGCAAATGCCTCATGTTCAATTTTACTGGTACAGTGGTATGTGATGCCCAATAAACAGATTAGAATATCCATAAAACTCATCAATGAGAAGACACCAAAGAAGGCACATCAAAGAAGTTGGTGAATCTAATATATATAAAGGTCATAATAACCTCTTTGGTATGTGAAACAAACTATGGATATAGATTCTAATTGACAAATGGTAATTAATTAAAAGTAACAAGAGTATTGTATATTGTTATAGCTAAAATAAAAATAAAGATATGAGCTAGATTCCATGTACATTGAAAAATTATTGTTGATTAGAAGCAAAATGAAGCATACTCCAATGTAATCACGTCATTAGTTTAACAGTTTTACATTACTCATATGTTCCAACATATGAACATTGGACACGATAGCTCAAATGGATCTATAGTCACTACCATCACAGAAACCAATTTAAAATAACCAAAATGAAGATACAATGAGCCAGTAAGAGAAAATTACCAGAGCCAGCGGCAGTAATAGCTTGCCTATACTTCTTGTCCCGGGCTTAAGTACAAAACAGATTTCTTTAGTAAGTCGCAAACAAAGTAAAAGAGCAAAGCCAATCATAAAATTACTATGATGGTTTTTTGACAAGATAACTAGAGGCTTGGTCCAGAAAAAAAATTAATAAGGACCATTTTTCGTTTAGCAGCTGAAGATCTTGCGCAATGAACCAAAACCCAAGGAGGAACCCTTACAAGAATGCAATCTCATATGATCCAAAATTGATCTCACAAATCACAGACAAGAAAAATAGCATCATCAAATTCGAAGCATGAACATGTCATAAATCTTCAAACAAAGCAGACATGCAAATAAAAACGTGAATCATGAACCCCCAAATATTCAAATTACAGTGCGATTTAATACAAAAAAAAAGGAATAATCTTTTTTCTTTGCAACTTGCTTAACCAGCTCAACATGACAACACTTAAACCGATTAATCAATTCGACAAAGCTTCCCTTGAATCATTAAAAAAAAACATAGATTTCAAACGAGGAGACAAAAATCACACACTAAGGAAATGAATAAAAATCACATGCAAAGACGAAGTATATGAAATGAGACAGAGAGAATGAAAGATGAAATTACCAACAAGTGAGGGCTTCGTCGTCTTGGGCTTCGTCACTGGTCTTCATCATTCTGGGCTTTGTCACAACGTAGCCATCAGATTTGCTGAGCGACTTACAAAGAAGAGGACTTACAAGAAGCAAGAAGCAGCAAAGCAGCGGCGTGGAAGGGGTTAGGGGGTTAGGGTTTTGCAGCGACGGAAGGGATGAGCAGCGGCAAAGGGGAGCATCCACGGCGACTGAGCGGAGGGAGTCACTTCCAGAGATAGTCACCACAGAAGGAGGGTTGGGAGTGCCAGAAGAGGGATTTCTGGCAAAGGCATTGCAATCGCAGCGTCGTTCTCATGGAGTGTGATCGGAGTGTCGTCGCGCGGTGTGGGCGAGGCACAATAAAGGAGGAGGAGTTCGGGCACAATGGAGTGAGTGTCTCATCGCTGGGGCTTTTGATGGAGGAGTAGTTATCGCAGAGCACGAACGAGAAGGGGTTAGGGCAGAGCAAGCACAATGAAGCTTTTTCTCTAAGTTTTTTGTGGTTACCTTTTTTTTATAAGTCTTTAAACGAAGAGGGTTTTTTTTTAATTTATCCGATACCTTTTTTTTTCGGGGGAACCTTTTGGCCACGCTTTTAAAGCGTGCCAAAAGGCTTCTCGTCAACGGCTACGCTTTTCAAACGCCGGAATAACAAAACTCTGTTGCTACGCTTTAAAAGCGTGCTGGTTTCTCTCTACGGCTACGCTTTTTAAGTGTGGCAAATAAAAGCGTGGCCAAATCTCGCATCAATTGCCACTCCCATAAAAGCGTGGCCATTGACACTTTTCGCCACGCTTTTGAAGCGTAGCAAAAAAAAGGTGGTCAAATCTTTATTTTATCGCCACCCTCATAAAAGCGTGGCCATAGACCACTTTTGGCTACGCTTTTAAAGTGTAGCAAAAAAAAAGCGTGGCCATAGGCCTTTTTTCTTGTAGTGTGTGACTAACCACCCTCATCCCCTCAAACAAAAATGGAGAACTTTACCCTTTTGCCACCTGATTTGTCATGTGCTCCAATGCCAACCACGTAACTGAGGAGAGAATGGATCATCAGAACTCAGCCAATAAACAATCATAGGGAAAAAATAAAAAAGTAATAAAATACTATCTAAAAAAACAAGTGCAAGAGATGGGAGCATTCAATCCATGTATCTTCAAATGAGAATAAGATGGTAGTGGACAATATCGCTGAAAGAACCAAATAATGTAGTCAAAGGGCTAACAACCATGAAAAAATATACAAAAACAAATCAGTGAACTATAACATTACCTGCATATTTATAAGCCAGGGAGGAGGAGCTCCCTCAGGCATACCAAGAGTTTCTTTTAGTTCATGTGATAACATGCCAGATTTTATCTCTCTCAGTTTTACCTGTGTATCAAACATCATTATGTAAGATGCAGTTCTTTCTATGTACACACACATATAGTGGTTTGTGAAGGATTTACCAAAGATACAAGCAAAAAGTGGTTTGTGCATTTATTATCCGGCAACACCTCAACATGGATTATACCTCAAATTCTTTTCCTTCGTGATATAGGTCCCCAAGAGATGTCAGCTTTGGCTTTGTTTAGTATTTGAAAAATGCATCATGAAGAACCTAGCAACAAAAGAAAACAAACCCATGAGAAAGGATAAAAATAGTGAAATCAGAATAATCAGAAAACTGAGAGCAATATTCAAGTAATGCAAAATGGTAAGAAAAATGCAAAATCAGATGGAACCTGATAGTCTATATCCGTTTTCTCCATTTTTGGTTGCATGCACTCCCTTTTCTTTTGTTTCAACTTTTTGTTGTCCTCTTTCTCAATATAAGTATGTGTAGGACAATATTAGACAGCTTGATATGTAAACAGCATTTACAAAAATAACAGAGCACCATTGTAACTCAACCTCCATCAAAGACCTCCCAATTTGCCATCAACGCAATCCATAAACAGTTACTGACCTAAAAAAAACCTCAATAACAACTAAAACAACAACAAAATTGAAAAAAAGGTTTAATTATTCTATCAGTTTCTATAGTTTCAATGAATTTTCAATTAGGCCCCTATTTTTTTTATTGAGTCCTATATCATATTAGATTTTATAATTAAATTCCTGCTATGACAAAAACGTTGGAATTAATGAAATATTCTATTAAACAAAACGAATATGCCTAACACTTGGCTGAATATTCTGTATAGTTAAACAGAATATTCTGTTAACTCTAACATTTTTGTCATAGTAGGGACTTAATTACAAAATTTGATATAGTATAGGGACCCAATTAAAAAGAAAAAAAAGTATAAGGACCTAATTGAAAATTCGGTAAAATTATAGAAGCTGACAAAGTAATTAAACCAAAAAAAAATTCCAACAAATGCAGAATACAAAACGTACTTAATGCAGCAAAATAATGAAGATTACACATAACACATAAAAAGCATGACCATTTCATGAGAGATAGAAGCAATTAATAAAGCAAAGCAGAGAACTTAAATAAATAGTATTTGTCTAATAATTAACTAATTCTTTTAACTCCTATAGTTCAATCTAAAAAAACTAAAGAGACTTTAGCACAAAGATGTCGAATGTTTCCATGCAATAATAATCTATGACTTTATAGTAGCATTCAGTTAACCATAATTGCACTTTCAACAAGTAAAACAAAAATAGGTTTTCATTTTTTGCAAATTATTTTTCATACATTATCTTCATATTTTTCTTTTTGAGAAAATTAAGATAGAGACAAAGAATGTGTGTTAAGATATTTGTACCATCCATAGTACATACATTTCATTCATTTTGTTGATAATCCATGAGTGTTTTTGAGGTATACATGCTTCTTTTATTCTTTTATTTGTTTACCTCTTTGTTGCTTGTTTGGTCAGCGAACCTTTTTAGGTGCCATTTTAGTTGCTTTGAATAAGTATAAATATGCTATCTCAATTCGTAAGAGTTTTTTTTTTATGCTTCAATTTGTTGTTATTACTACTTACTACTATACTATTATTCAACTTAGTATACTATTTAATAAGCCAAGCTTGTTGACAAAGTTACAAATAGGCCCACATACATATACACATAGTTAGAAGAAACATTTATATAAGTGCATCTAAACACAATTATCTAAAATCACAAATTCAAATAGTAACTATATTAATCAAAACACATTATAGAAAGAAAAGAAATTATGAAATTATACTGAACTAATGAAGCAATTAAACACATTATAAATTTGAATAGTGAAAACAAAGAAAGTGTGCATTTTCACTTCAAAACGCAGAAATACAAATCAAATTATAGGTAAAAGTAAAATAAAAATAAAAAGAGATGGATCAAATTAAAGAGAATGCGCATAAGAATTACTTGCTACAACGAATTGATGCAGTGGCGTCAATGAAGTCAACGAAGGGCAAATGTGACAGCGGAAACAATAAAGATTTGCAACGGCGACCGAACCAACGACTGCGACTACGATGGCGAGGGCAACAATAACTGCAGCTATGACTGCGACGGCAACGGCAACACTGTTCGGTGCCTAGAGCAGCAACGCGAATCTGAGGTGGATCTGGTGCGAATTTGACTTAGATCTAACGTAGAGCATGAAAACAGGAAGATATATGTACTGGTAGGATGATAGCTGGCGATCGGTTATCGGTGGAAAATTTTTCAAAGAGTAAGTTATTAGAGAGACAAGAGTTCTCTTCTTTAGAAAATCAGATAATGAACACTACAATTTAAAAAAATTAAAACTAAAAGTAAAAATAAATAATAATTTAATAACAATAATAATAATTATCATTATAATATATAAAATAGTGTCAAATATATAATTGCCATTAAAATTTGTTTTTAAAATTTTTTTCATATATTTTTTAGTAACAATAATAATAATTGTCATTATAATATATAGTATTAATGACAAATATATAATGGCCATAAAATATAACTTAAATAAAAAAACAGAGGCTATTATATTATCGTCGCTAAAACTCATTTTTTTATAATTTATTATGCGTGACTGACCATCTCTACTATAAAAAAAACAGACTTTGTATATATATACCTCATTTAAAATTATGATTTTTATCAGTTATAGCAAACAATAAAATTTTATAAAATATAAAAAATTGAAAAATTAGAGATGACATACCTAACTATTTTTTTATAAATAAAAGAACTAATTGATAGAAAAAACACTGTAAAAATTAATTGGCGACATTTTAGACCGAGGCAATAATAACCACTCACAACTATATATATATATATATATATATGTTAGTTCCAAGCGGATATGTGTGGGTCCACTTTAAAAGTGGGGTACTTAATTACATACACCAAATACTTTTTCCTTTGTCATGTATGAAAAATAAATGAAATAATTTATGCAACAACAAGTTAATAAAGGCTTTTTTTTCCTAGGTGATTCAATTACATAAATTAAATAATGTTATTGTGTTCTGAATTCAGCTCATCGTCGTTTATATATGTTTAAGTCTAAATCTTTACTTATTTTACACTATATTGGCCATCAATGCAACGGCATTTGTGTTCAAGTCATATAATGCAATCTTTTTGGACAGTAACTTATGAATAGAGATTTAATTATTTGTGCTTAACTCATGTTTATAATGTTCAATATTTTTTTTTTATGTTATTAGTCCAATAAGATCCTCTTTTTTATCCATATTTGGGACCAGCAATGTGTAAAAAAATTTGGAAAAAACCTTAATTTGTTATAATTTTCTGTGGTGGATTTTTATTAATTATTAGTTTTGTTTTTATTAAAAGTTTAAAACAGAATAAATGTTTAAATTTGATATCTTGTAAAATCATAAAGTGAACGAGAGTGATTTACCTTGAATTTTAGATATTATCATATATTTTTGGACTTTTAGATTTGATGATTATTGCATATAATAAAATAAAATATTAATGATATAAAATTCTAGAGGCTTGCTACACATACAAGTCTTTTTGACTTACAAGTTTTACAAGTTGCTATACATTAGAGTCTTTTAATGCGTTATTCAGTTTCCAAAGCACTACACTCACTGTGGATTATGAACGACTCCTCTTCCTTTTCCTCTTCTTCTTCTTCACTCACCGTGGATTATGAACGACTCCTCTTCTTCTTCTTCTTCTTCTTCTTCTTCTTCTTCTTCTTCTTCTTCTTCTTCTTCTTCCTCTTCCTCTTCCTCCATGTATTTCTTCGTTATTCTCTTTGTCTTTTCATTAATTGTTTTACTTGCGTTTATTACTGGTATTCTTGCTTCCTTTTTTTCGATTTTCATGGTTTCTGAAATCAAGCTTTGAAATCGTTTTGAAGATAATGGAACTTCAGAAATACACCCAAACGATTACAGAAATACACCCAAACGATTATAGAAATACACCCAAACGATATTTCTTCGTTATTCTCTTTGCCTTTTCATTAGTTGTTTTACTTGCGTTTATTATTGGTATTCTTGCTTCTTTTTTTTTATTTTCATGGTTTCTGAAATCAATCTTTGAAATCGTTTTGAAAATAATGGAACTTCAGAAATACACCCAAGTGATTACAGAAATACACCCAAACGATTACAGAAATACACCCAAAGGACACCTTATGCATAATTCAGAACTCTTTCTCTTTCTCCTCCTCATCTTCTGCTGCTTCTTCTTCTTCAAAAATGATTTCAGAACTTGATATCAAAAAATAATAGAAATCAAGAATAACGAAAAAAAATAAAGAGAAAAGCATGTAAATGAAGAAGGAGAAAGAGAAGGCAAAAAACGAAAGAAAAGAAGAAGAAGAAGAAGAAGAGGAGGAAGAGGAAGAAGAATGTGCAGCAAGAAGAAGAAGAAGACGGTGCAGTGAAATTGTGCAGTAACGGTTGAAGAAGGAGAAAGAGAAAGAAAGAAACGAAAGAAAAGAAGAAGAAGAGGAAGAGGAAGAAGAA
>NC_029773.3:72487960-72512218 GCF_000817695.3 Arachis duranensis | reverse complement strand
TGTTATATAAAAAAAAATCCAAACTTTTATCTAATTCTTTTGACGGCTAACAAATTTATTGTGTTCACCTCTGAAGAGATTAGATAAGCTAAGATATGTATTTTTGAATACCAAACTCTCATATCACAACTAGAAAATGGATTAATACAGACAGATTTATAGACGGATTCGATCTTTATTACAGACGGATTTTTGGTTACCGATGAAATTACCGACGGATTTTGTCCCTCTGTAAAAGCCCCGTCGGAAATTATTTACCGACGGATTTTTTTCCGTCGAAAAATTACAGACGGATTTTTACCAGTTACCGACGGATTTTCCCTCTGTAAATTTTCTATCCATTTTCCAAAGGCGACGAACTTTCCGGCGAATTTTCCGTCTGTAATTACAGACGGATTTTCAGACGGATTTTTCGTCTGTAATTACAGACGGATTTTTCGACGGATCTTCTGTCTGTAATTACAGACGGATTTTCAGACGAATTTTCCGTCTGTAATTACAGACAGATTTTTCGACAGATTTTTCGTCTGTAATTTGAACTTTGGAAAATCATCCCACGTTCTGATTACAGACAGAAAATCCGTCTGTAAATCCGTCAATAAGGTAAAATATAATTTTTTTATTTTTCTAATTGCAAAATAAACTTGTTTTCATACAAAATAAATATAAAAAAACTCAACTCAACTCAAATAAATTATATATTATTTTTTTCTTCTTTGAGATATATGAAAAATAGATTATCTATATAATATCTCTTTGCATATAACTCTACTTATTCAATAATATACACTTGTACATCCATATGGAGTGAAAATTACATTCATGTCTCACAAACATTAGTAGAGTAGTATCCTTAGAATTTTCTAAAATTTCTTGAACAATGCAAGCTAAGCTAGAGACCACTCATATGGTAAGTGTAGAACTTTATGGCAGCTATGTACACTTTCTTATGGCTGCTATGTACACTCTATTGATTCTACAATGTACACTCTATTGAAGCTGCAATGGCCGCAACGGCAGCAGCTATGCCTGCCACGGATACTGCAGCATGCAACTAAGCATTATGAGTCCTAATTTCCTGCTTTTTCCTCTCCTTTTGATCCTTCAGCCGTTACTTTGTCAAAATTTTTCTCAGCAAAGGCACATGCTAGAATTTCCTATCACCCAACCAAACTTATTATTAGATACTCCTTTCAATTTTTTTGTAAATATATATGTGCTTTAAGTTTCTATAATAAGTAACTAATAATAATATATGGTATATTGGCAGTACCTGTACAGCAACAGCTAAACCATCAGCTAGAAGGGAGGATGTCAACCAGACCTGAAGACAAGTTTGGAATGCAGCCATTGGAATTGGGCCTAATCTTGCTGCCAATGATGCAGCCAATGTCACACAGAATGTCACTGCTAGTGGGCGCCATTAAGCCACGGAGGAGCTTGATGCTCTGCACACACAGCAAACAAAGCTTGATGCTATAGAAAATATGCATTAACCAACACCAAACCTTTAAATGAAATTCAGATTTCCAGCAAAATAATTTTTATGACCAAATATGCAGCTTAGTCATTAAAAAAGGCTCCAGTATGATTCAGCATGTTAAAGATACAAAATCGATCATTAAGTCCAATCATCTCTAGGAGTGAAACATTGCAACCACAGTATTGAAGGATTCTAAACATCAAGCATGAATTTAAGAATTGAAGAATTTCAAACACCATATTACTTGAAACAATGCATATGAACCCCAACTCCGGGCGTATGCAACAAAAATTACAAAATCAGACTCACTAGACGCCTGCGTCAGTTTTTCATTGTTTCCCTTCCCTTAATACCATGTCAACTTTCATTTTCAATAACTTGTGTTTTGTTGTTGTTGCTGGTTTAGGCATATACAAGTCTGTTAACAGAAGGCCATAAAAAAATATACCTGAAATGCTACACCAATGCACTCCCCTTGGTCATTGAATGCTGGGCCACCGCTGTTGCCTAAAATCAAAAGTTGTAAACGATGGCTATTAAATCAATGCACATAGTTCCATATAAGAGGAAGTTGTTTTTCCAACAGTTCTTAGAATAATAAGAGGCTGGAGAATTTTTTTTGCTGGAGAGGAGGTGAAACAATCAAACAACTATAAGATCTACTGACTAGGATTTATTGCAGCATCAATTTGAATACCCAACAAATCAGACGATCCATGAGCATATGATGTGACCCGATTACAGGTTTTTTCAATAACTGAGCACTAAAACCATAGAGTAAAACACTTTTATTGATTTTATGGCATATAAAAATGGTAATTTTATGTTCAATATATCAAACCTCAATGCGAGATACAACTCCCTTTGTCACTGAAATTGTGTCTCCTCCAAGTGGATATCCCACCACAGTAACAGAATCCTACAAGTTACAAGACAAGTATACAGAAATTTCAGTTGATCAGCATGCAAATAGAAATATATTCTATGACAAATTATATGGTATATATTCTTTTAACATTTTCCATTGAAACACTGAGAATTTTCAAATTAAAAAAAAAGGAAAAAAAATAAAAAGAAAGCTATTTCAAACCTGAAGATGCAGCAATCGTCCTAATCTGAGAGGTTCCACATCTCTCCAGAATTCATCACTTTCTACTGAAAGCAAAGCTATATCACAATCAATACCTCTGGCTAAAACCTGTACAGTTCATTCACTGAGAGTAAAGTAACTATATGAACATGTCATGAGTTAGAAGCTATATATCCTTCTAAGCAAACATGCAAAACTTGCACTTTACAATGAATTCAATCCTAGTTTAAAAGCAAGGTATAGCTTACAAGTAAACCTCAGATATATCAAATTTTCCTGCAATAATACAATTTTAGTGACTTATTCACTAATACTTCTTAATGTCCTTACTCATTACTATATGAGATATTTAAGCAAACTGCTCTTCATGTAATACTCATTTTTTAATGAAAAAAGGACAAGACCTTCATAGAGACACACCTTAGCCACGTATTTTGTATCATCCCCTCTTCTCTTAACTTTAACCTGCAATAAACCACAACAATGAAAAAGTTGGCAGCTATTTATAACCTTTCGGCAACTAATTCTAAGATCTATGAACATAATATAATTTATTAATAAAATTTATATTGTAGGATCTACATCCTGGAGAAAATAGGACCCTTAAGGAAATTACCTGTGTATCATGTTCCACACAATGTGCATTGGTTATTAGTTTCCTACCTCCAATCATAAATGCACTGCAAAAAAGGTGGCTTGTAAGATTAAGAATGAATCTATTTTTACTATTCTACTGTTAAGGTTTTTAAAAGATAAAGAGGATAGTTTTATATGATTAATATAATTTATTTAAAATAAAGACCTTTCTTAATATGAAAATATAGCAGTTAAATATTATTAGTTATTAATTTCCGTTATTAGTTATTAGGTCAAACATGAACAATTGTTTGAAGAGAACGGATAATAGTGAACTAGAAAAAGCTGATATATGTTTGAATGAAAATGAATTCCAAATAGAAAGCAAAAGTTACCATGATTATGCCTTTGACATTCTCCTTTGTTAGTGTGATGCAGTTCTGCAAATCATCATCAGATTCATTATTCAACTTATTTCATTAAAAATTACCGTACATATTTTTCCCAAAATTTCATACAAGTTGGCGCCAATCTGCTGAATTTTCTGCAGTAAGCAATTTAACAACTTTATATGCCAAATTTTGCATCAAAGCTTTTAACATTCCTAAAACCACAAGAGCTCAAATTTAAACAACCTGCCAAAATTAAAATGAACAAGGACACGAAAAATCAGCAAAGGCATCACAAGGTATAAAGTAGTTTCTATTGGTAAGTATTAAGCAAATGAAAATAATCTGCTCAATTTTCAATCTGCGGCAATAAAATAATTGAAAAATAAGGAACAACAATAAAACTGAAAGGTGATTAGAAGACCTAAAATTAAGCTAATTCAGCTAGCAATTTCAATTCTCAGCAGAATAAAAATAGAACATCAAAAGGGAGAGAATACAGAGGAAAATAAAATTGTACAATTGAATTAGAGAGAGGATACAGAGACTGTTGGGGGTGGAGAAGGGTTGAAATGGGCGAAAGGGATTTTATTTTACCTCTGATGATGAGACGGAATTAGGGATCGGTAGGTTTGCAGTGGAAGGCCTCCAGGTTAGGGTTTTTCAATTTTGTTTGGAGGAAGGTGAAGCCACGACGCAGGAGAAAAAGCAGAGCGTTACGGGTTTCAGTCATGGAGGAAGGAGCGATGTTTGAAGGCTTACGACAGAGTGAGCACGACGGAGGCTTTGAGACGGAGGGAGCGTCGATGGAGGGAGCGGCGAAGCAGGGGTTGGAAGCACGACGAAGTTCTGGGATTAGGATTGTAGACGCGATGAAGCTCTGGGGTTAGGGTTGGATGCGGCGGCGGAGGGAGCCCGTACGACGCAAGGGACGACGGAGAAAGATCTGTGACGCCAGCGGCAGAAGAAATTGGTGCGACGGAGAGAAGAAGCAACTCGGTGACGGAGAGAGGAACAAGCTCATTTGATATGGGTGGAGTGTAAATGGATCGAGTGGATAGAGATAAGATTAGTGTTATCTCAATATTTACCGACGGAAAATTTAAATTACAGACGGATTTTCTGTCTATAATAATTTAATAAAACGCAGCATTTTGTCTATTTAATTACAGACGAATTTTCTGTCTGTAACCATTTCTCACGGAAAAAAATTAATTTTTCCGACGGAATTATCGACGGATTCTATTTTCCGTCTGTAATTTATGCTAATCCACTTTTTTTGTTTTCCGACAAAAAATTCCTCTAAAATTCCTTTTGTATTTCAGTGGGATAAAATCCGTCGGAAATATCCGTCTGTAATAACTAATTTTCTAGTAGTGTATATTAGTATTCTAAATTTCAAGTATTATAGACCCGTAATATCTAACATAATTAACACAGTCAAAATAAATAAGTTCTATTTTAAAGTTAAAAAACAATGATAAGATGAATTATAAGGGTAGTGATTGAGATAAGGGGATCGGAATATAATAAAATTTCATCAGCAACATGTGCATGATAAAAAACATGTGGGAGAACGTGAGTAACTCTGACACCTTAATTGGTTTTCTTCGTCACTTTTCTTCGTTCACCATCTCTTTGTTCTCATGAAGATCACTACTCTAGGGTTTATATTTATGAGAAGGGCGCAAAAAAAAAGAAAATACCAACAAAAAAAAGTTATAGAACGACAGAAAGAGAGAGAGAGAAGAGAAAGAAGCATATCATATAAGATGATCCTCTAAACTAGTGCGCATGGGAATCATCAACTGAAAAATAATTAAAAAAATTAATTATTCTATTGATTTTTATATTTCTATCAAATTTTTAATTAAATTTTTTTTTATATGAAAATAAATTAATTATAAAATTAAAATAATATACAAATTTAATTAAAAATTATAAAATTATAAAATGAGAGAGAGAAATGTTGATTTGTAGCTTGGTATTCTGATCCTTTCAAATTCTCTTCTACTAATGTTTTTCTTAGTAAATTGGATAAAGTATTATTGAGTATCTCATTTTTGTAAAGTTTTAGTTTTATTTTTAATTTTTTAAATATATTTTTTTAAATAAAAATTTTTTAATAATCATATTTTTTTGTCTTTTTTATTCTCAAATTACTTGAACTATTATTATAACTATTATAATTACTATTTTTGCTACTATTTAAAAGAAAATCATAATGAATGAAATGGTATTTTCGAACAAAAAAATTTAATTAAAAGATTAAAATAAGACGAAATGAGACTTAGCTTTTACTGAGCTTGGTCAAATTATTCTTTTTATTTATATTATATTGATATCTTAACTAAATATTTAGTAAATATAGTTTGCTTCACCTTAAGTTATTTGTTACTTTGAAAAAATTAACAGATTTAAAACTTTCTAAATTGACAAATAATTTTGAGAGCAAAAGAAATTTAGTTTACAAATACAAAACAAATTAAAAACAGTATCAATAAAGACTCTACTAATAAGCTAACTCTAGATTTACTTAGTATATATCAAATTTTAAATTCAAACATTAGTGTTGTCATATAACTAAAATTAAGATTAATATAAAAAAAATTGAAAAATAGTTAAATACCTAGATTTAGTAATTAATGTGGTGAGTTTTAGCCCAAAATTTTTCGAGAATTTCTTGATCAACTCGACCAAACCCATATTCCCATTATTGATTGCTCAATATTTTCACACACAAAAATTAAAATGGTCTTATGTCCAATTTCAAAGGGTAAAAATATAGTAATAAATAAATTCAACAAAAGAAATAATAAATAAAATGACTATACTATATAAGGTGTGACTGAAGGACCGACCAAGGGTGAGATGCCATCTCTTTCCGGGTTTTGAATATGCTTTATTCCTTCTTCGTTAAGACCTTCTTGGTTCTATCAAAAGCAAAACCCCAAATAATTCCATACAAAGATTCCTTTCTTTCAAAATGGCCAATCCCATTTTTCAAATTTTAAACCACAAAAAGTGCATTTTCTTCTTTATTTGGAGATTTATGCTCCGTCGTACCAGCCATGTCTTTTGTCATTATTTTCTATATGGATCATGATGAGGATTTTGAGGAAGTTTCTAAGAGATTATTATTGAACATGCTGCAGCAGCCACCATTTTATATTTCCTCCACATTGTTCTTCAGCATTGATATTCCAAATGTCGCGATATTAAAGTGCAACCCAATATTCATATATTATTTTATTAATTTTTAAAATATATTTTAGATCGTAGATGATTTAATATTATTTTTAGGTTATTTTTAACCGATCTTCTTATAAATAGAAACTTATTAGCTATCCTTTATGACATGTTAAATAATTATTGGAGGAATTCAATTGGGTCACCATAATTAACACTAATTATATTTCTTTAACTTTAGTTTTAAAAATCAAATCACACAATTTTGATAAAGCTATTTTTATAAATTATAAAAAATTTTAAATAAGTCCCAATTTATAAATTTAATTTTAACTCTTTGTTAAACTACTCAATCTCGTCCTTCAGGACAGCAGTTGCATGTAGTTATGCTGTAAACACTCATTAATCTTTACAAATTTGAATTCTTTGCATTGTTCTTTTTTTTGGCTTAAGAAATCATATTGAAGTAGTTCTATGGCGCTAGAAATTATGTTGAAGTAGTTCTAGCCCATGTTATCCCAATTATTGTGACCACGGTGCTATTTATCTTTGGCATATGTTGTGTCGTAGAAAAACAAGTAAGATATGTAAACTGTTCAAGTTTTTTGACAGACACGTTTTTTTTAGTTTTTTTATTTTATTTTATTTTTAATTAGAACTGAATAATAAATTAGATGGTTTAAGAAAAAAAATTTAAAAATTACAAATTAATATTTTTTACTTTTGTAATTTGTAAAAATGGTTTTATCATAGTTGAATAATTTGGTTTTTAAGACTCAGGTTAAATAAATAATTTGTGTTAATTATAATGACATAGTTTAATTTATCTAATAATTATTAAATAAGTCATAAAGAGTAACTAATATTTTATTTATCAGAAAATTGGCTAAAAATTATTACCAATATATATATCATGATTGAATTAAATATAATAGTATAAAAGATTTTACAATAAGAATGTATGTATGTAGTTAGCTTCATATATTTATTTTATAAATTTAATTTCATATATTGAAGTCTAAAAAAAGTTTTATCCATCAATAAAAAAAATTAATTTTCAGTCTAACTTTACTTAAAAGATAATCTAATAAATACTTGAATTTGATTGGATTTAATTATGTAAAAAATTTTATAGTGTTAACATATTAAAGTTATTTTTGTTCCTTAAAGAGAGAATAAAGATGTTCATCCGTCTAATAAAATCAAAAATGAAAATAAAAAAGTGTAATGTTTGGAAGAATTCGAACTAGGAATTATTTATATAAAGAATTATGCTTTCCCGTATATATGCATGAATAATGTGAAATAAAAATGAATGGAATAATCTTATAAAAAAAATGAATGGAATAGTTTAAAACTTATCGCAGTTGTAACTCCCAAAAGAAAATATACTTGTCGTATTTAAGCAGCTAAGAATGTGCCCGATCCCAAATTCAAATTAAACATCTTAATAATTTGAATTGGATTAGTCAATTATTGTTTATTTCCATAAGATAAAGATCGGAATATGCATCATGAAAGGGCTTTCACTTTGCATATGGACCAATAATCCCCACTAAATTCCAATTTATTTGTGAAAATTTTTATTATATTATTGTTACTTTTTTTGATGCGGTGTTCTATTGCTTTTACTATATGAGTTTTAGGACTGTGCATTATTAGTGAAATTAATTCCCAACAGTGATATGTACAAGTACAACGTCATCGTGTCCTATTCCTTTCAGGAAATAAAGTTTAGCTGTTACTTGCAGTTCTCTTATTTAATTTGCACTATATATTAGAGATTTGGAGTTACTTTCAAAATATAATTAAATTACATGGCAATAAAATATGATAGATAAATAGGCTTGAATCTTAACGGAGAACATTACTAGGTAGGGATGGAAAAATTTTTGGAAACGTAGAGAATCTTCGTTTGCATAATTCTTCTTTAGTTCAGAGATTTCTAACGCTGTCCATACTCCATTCAACCTCTCTGTAGCCACTCCCTCACCACTCTTTCTTCTCAGTGCATCGTTACACCTCACGGTACTATTACTCTCACTGCATCGTACTCTCTATTTGCAGTGTCCCTTTCTGTAACTATGTCGTTGTGTTCATTTTCTTCTCTGTTGTCACATCTCCCACCTCATCTACTGCTCTATCCTCTGGCTCACTGTTGCGTCCCCCCACTACGTATAAAATCTTACTATTTTTGTATAGGATGGATATTTACAACTCTATTCATATAAAAATTCATAATTAGTTAGAACTATCAGATAAATAAAAAATGGGGTCTCCGCAGAGAATAGGACCCTATGAAAAATGGAGATGGAGAGCAATATTCCCTCACGACGAAAAACGAAACAGAAACAAGGAGCAAATCTAAGGACGGAGATGGGGAACAGGAAAGCATCTCCCGCTCCTGCGCTGCCTCGTTCACATTCCTATAACTATGTCGATAACAAATAAACTTTGATTCATGGATACTGAAAATCTAAAACTGACACGAATATAAACTAAGATACAATATAATATAAAATATATAAATTTAAATTTAAATATATCTAAATATATTTAAAAAAATTATTAAAATATATTTAAATATAAAAAATATAAATATTAAATAAATATCAATAAATATCATATTTAAAATATATCCGCCCGTACCTAACAACTCAGCAAAATAGCGTACTTAATATCATGAGACATTTATTGAGATTCATTAAATAATTACTGTTACATACTGATTCTTGTTTCTTCATCCATTACATATATATGTGCAACACTCTAAATGAAATATGAATATTATTCAGATTGAATTAACTTTCAATAAAGTTGAACTAAATAAAATGTATATCATTGTGATATCATCGATCATAATACCCACACACGTGTAATAAGAGTAATACATCCAATTTCTATTTTGTAAATGCACATATGGAAAATCTCACTAGGCAGCCAGAAAAATGTAGCTAAAAATCAGCCAACACATTTATTATTTTTTTTTCGCTAACTTCCACATTCAATTTGACATCTCCATTATTTTTTCTCATTCAAAATCAATTAAATTCATTTTCTCTCTCTTTTAATCTAATCACCACTCTAATTTTATATATTTATTCTACATTCTCATTTAAGTCAATAATTTTTTTTTTTAATAAATACTCATTCTAATTCCTGTCCATTTGTTCTTAAGATATTACACTCTAATCATTTTAAAATACTACGACAATCCTCATTAATCAAAAAAATTAAATGGATAAATTTCTACAACTAATTGCAAAATAGTAATTAACTGACCTGTCAAGTGTGAGTAACAAATAAAAATAATTTTTGAAAATATAAACTAATAATCCTCAAATGATTTCTAAAAATAGGACTAATAAGATCTTTTAAAAATTATTAAATATTTCTCCCTCTTCGATCTATAAATCTTGTTTCATTTTAGAGGAGTGCTATACATACAAGTCTTTTTGACTTACAAGTCTTACAAGTTACTAGGCCTTTTAATGCGTTATTCAACGTTTCCTGTTTTCAAAGCGCTACACCCAGAACGGTTCTTCTTCTTCTTCTTCCTCTTTCTCTTCGTCTTCTTCTCTTCTTCTTCTTCTTCTTCTTCCTCTTCCTCTTCTTCTTCTTCTTCTTCTTCTTCTTCGTTTTTTTTTATTTTCATGGTTTCTGAAATCAAGCTTTGAAATCGTTTTGAAGAAGAAGAAGCAGCAGAAGATGAGGAGAAAGAGAAAGAGTTCTGAATTATGCAACGAATTTTGGGTGTATTTCTTAAATACTTTGGGTGTATTTTTCGTAATCGTTTGAGTGTATTTCTGTAATCCTTTTGAAGATAATGGAACTTCAGAAATACACCCAAACGATTACAGAAGTACACCCAAAATGATTACAGAAATACACCCAAAGAATTACAGAAATACACCCAAATGGTTACAGGAATTCACCCAAACGATTATAGAAAATACACCCAAAAGATTACAGAAAATACACCCAAAGTATTTAAAGAAATACACCCAAAATTCGTTAAAATACATCTTATGCATAATTCAGAACTCTTTCTCTTTCTCCTCCTCATCTTCTACTGCTTCTTCTTCTTCAAAAACAATTTCACCATGAAAAATAAAAAAAAAGATAAAACAGAGAGAAAAGAACGTAAACGAAGAAGAAGAGGAAGACGATGAAGAAGAACGTGCAGAAACGAAAGAAAAGGAGAAGAAGAAGAGTAAGAGGAAGAAGAACGTGCAGCAAGAAGAAGAAGAAGAAGGAGAAAGAGAAGGCAAGAAATGAAAGAAAAGAAGAAGGAGAAGACGAAGAGGAAGAAGAATGGTTGGAAGCGTGTTTTGAGCGTTAGTTTTAATTGAACTTGTAAGGCTTACAAGCCTTAATAGCTTGTATGCGAAGAATTACTCTTCATTCTATCACTCCTTTGTTCAATAATATTTCTTTTTCCCATCTAATTCTTCACCACTAAATCCTCCACTGCCAGCAATAAAGTTTGAATTTTTTTTTAATTTTCAATTACCCTTTCATTCTTATCTTTTAAATTCAACTTGTAATAAAATTCTATTTTTTTCAATATTTTAAGCAAAAGCCCTTAAAAATGAAGATTGTATGAAAGATTATTGAAACAGAAAAAAGACGGCAAAAAAACCCTATCCACAAAAAATAAGAATAAAAATTGTTTAAAAAAATATTGTTGAGCAAAAGAATGGTGGAGTGAAGCAGGATTTATGAGAGAGAGAGAGTTTGGAACTCATAGGGTTTATTACTCCTTATTTTTGAAAACTATTTTCACGTGGTATTCACATGTGACATGTTAGCCAGTTATCATTTTGCAACTATTTGTAAAGATTTATTAGTTTAATTTCTTTGATGGTGAGAGCTGTCATGGTAATTTGTGATGATTAAGTGGCCCGATATTCTATGGACAAATGGTAAGGCGCCAGAATGAGTATCCAAACCATACAATATGCATGAGCATGAGGAGTCTATTTCAAATCATACAATGCCTTTGTCCACTTACAAACTAGATTAATGTCTCTCATTGAGTAGACATGGGATAGTTTCATGTATACATCTTTACTGAGGTCTCCATGAAAAAAAAAAATTATTAACATTCAATTGTTGAATGTTCCAATCATTTCCTATGTTGTTGTTAACAATACTCTTATAGATGTATGCTTCACAATTGGAATATAGGTTTTAGTGAAATCGAAGACTGGCTTTTAAGAGAATGATAACTTATCGAAAGACTATCGTTAGTGAAAATCAAACCAACTAACGACTCTAAATTACTAATTAATATTGGACATTAACAGCTGAAGGGTCTTTGATTACTCAACCCCCAAACAAAGAATGAAAATCTACGCCATAATCAAAATAAACATTCTATCAAATATTTGGTGAGTAATAAAAATTAACATCATGTAATTGAAAAAATCAAGCAAAATTAAATATATCCACTACCAATTATCAACACTAGCAATTCAAATAAGACATGTAAAACATGAAAATATCAATGCATTAATGGGAATTTAAAATTAACAAGATCCACAAACTACCAAACTAAGAGGATATAACCAACAAAGTTTCTAAGTGAAATTAAAACTAGAGAAGCTACAATTAAAGAAACAAAACTGAAATTAAACAAGTTCCAATCCAGAAATTAAAACAAAATGTTATCAAGGAACACTAAAACCTAGAGATAAGGGAGAGTTTCTCTCTCTAGAAAACTAAGAAAAAAACTAGCTAAAAACTATGTGAATGTGTGAATGCCTGAGTTTCTCCATGTCCCATTCAGTTTAGGCCTTCCTTCCTTGAAAATTGAGCTGAATTGGGCCCAAAAAATGGTTCAGAAATCGCTGACACATGTATTTTTAAGTGATGCACGTGTTTCATGTCATGCGTACGCATGGCTCATGCATACGCGCAAGTTGAGTTATTTGCGAGAGATGCGTATGCATGGGTCATGTGTACGCACAAGTGCCAAATCCTCAATTCTTCATTTTTTTTATGATTCTTCCACTTTTGCATGCCTCCATTTCATTTTCCAAGTCATCCTTGTCCTATTGAACCTGAAATCAGTCAACAAACGCATCACGGCATTGAATGGTAATAGAAGTGGATAAAAATTTGATATTTTTGAGGCCTAAAAAATATGCTTTTAACTCTTAACCACAATTTAGGAAGAAATCATAAAAGCATGCAATTTGGTGAATAAGTGCAAAATAAGTTGACAAAATCCACTCATTACAATCCAAAATAAGCCATAAAATTGTGGTTTATCAACCTCTCCACACTTAAACATTAGCATGTCCTCATGCTAAATATCAGAAGTCCAAAAGAATAGAGGGAATGGTAAGACTTATAGAATACAACCTATTTACATGAATGCAACTAATATACCTAATGCTAGATGCTTCTATCTACTTGGTTATAAATAAATCAATCTCTAAAAATATATACAAGCACATAGGTCCAAAATAGTATAGTGATCAACACAATCCCACTAATTTGGGTTTCAAAATAAAATGTAAGCAAACTTGCAAGATGAAATCTCATGAAAGTAGAAAACATAGAGTTGGGTGATCAAACTCTCACTAGAAGTGTTTACTCCCTAATCTCTCTAGTGTTTGAGGGTTGATTCTCTCAATTCTCTTCTAATCTTGTTTTTTAAACCTTGTTCTTCTTCTAACAATCAACAATTATTCAATGTATGTATACAAATATCATGAGGTCTTTTCAAGGGTTGTAATGGGGCTAGGGTCAAGGTAAGATTGTATTTGGCTAAGTGGACTGGAATTTGAATCTTTGATTAATTAACTTAAACTTTTCACCTAACTTATGACAACCTATTCAATTATAATGCAAACCCTACTACCCATTATTCACTTTTTCACATACTCATGCATCCTTTTCAATTCACATCCCATATGTATTATTCTTATTACTTTTCTATGGGATTAACATTTGTCCCCTTTTTATTGTTTTCTTTTTCTTTTTCTCTTCTTTTTTTTTCCTCTTATTTTATTTTATTTTGTTCATATAACATAATATATACACATGAAACTAATGTATATGGTTTAAATATTGAATGCATGAATATGTCCTAAATTTTCTAGATTTTCAATAAAATTCAAAATATTCTTTTCTTTTCTTTCTACCAATATTTCTAAATTTTTTTCACACATAGATAATGTACACTTTCACTAGTCTAAGCTAATCAAAGATCCAAATTAAGGACATTTATTATTTTTTTGCTTATAGTTAGTGATGTACTAAAATAAAGAACAAAAAGAGATTAAACATACTCAAAATTGGTTAACAAAGATGGATAAAAGGTAGGCTATTTGGGTAAATAAGCTAAATAAAACAACAGCCTCAATTATATAAATGAATACATACACAAAATAATGGACATATAGAATTAAACAAGTCAAAGATTACAATTTTAGAAAGAATAAAACATACATAATAGAAATATTGGTTGAAAAGATGCAACCAAATATTTAGGCTCAAATCTCACTAGGTCCATGTGTTCTAGCTCCATACTATATTCCAAAATTTTTTTTCTTCAAACAACTTTGGTAAAAAGTTTACTCAAATTAGCGGAATGCCCTAAAATAATTTTCTTGAAAAAAATCATTAATCTAACCAAGTGGCCTAAAATAAAAAGATCAAATATATACAAACCATCCAAAAAAAGGACTAGGAATCAAAATAAGACTAACAAATAACTAAAGATATGTACAAAGCAACTATAATACAAAAGTACTAGAGATAAGTTCCGTCTACTCAAATGCTAACAAATAACTAAAAAGTACAAAATATTATAACTATCATAAGAAATCAAAGTTTAGGTGTTGGAGAAAGAATTGTCACCTATAAAAGTCGGTCACCGACCTTCTCACACTTAAACATTGACACGGTGCTCCGTGCCGTCAGTGATAAGCAAGGGGCTCTAGATCTCCACCTCCAGTGTTCTTAGGCTGGTGTGATTGGGGCGCTTCCATGTCCACCGCCTAATCGCCTTATCTGCCATGATCTGAGGTGGTCTCTAGTGTGTTGGGTTCTTTCAGAGGTGGGTTGCTACAACTGATGACCTTCTTCAAATATTCATAGCGTCGCTTGTTCCGATGCTCATTTTGCTCGATCTTCTGGGTTTGTCGGTTGACCTTCTAGATGAGCTCAATCATCAGTTGGTGGATAGATTGTTGAGGTGCAAATGATGGTGTTGATGGTGGTGCTGATGGGCTTGTGGAATCTGAATGCGGTTTCTTGCCCTTGCCTTTGGTTGCAACCTGAGGTTTGAACCAATTTCCTGCGGGACAATCTCCTTGCCTTTAGGCAAGTGTAGTTCCTCATCATCAGCCACATATGGAACCCCAGTTGCAGATGCCAATTGTGTAACTAAAGTGAAAAATGGGAGGTTACCAACCGTTTGGATCCAACCCATAACTTGTCTGATAAGTCTTGGGAGATTCAGAGGTTTCTCCTTCAAGATACACCAAACAAGGACGGTCATGTCTACAGTGATGGTAGAATCATGGGTGCTTGGCATTACATAATTAGACATTATCTGTTGCTATACCCTAGCCTCCATAGTCATTCACCGAGATGCATTTGGGATTATACTTGCATGTCCCATAAATTCAGTTACTTTCGGACTGTGCAATGGCATCAATAAGGTATCCCAATCAAAAACAAAGATCTTGAGGTCAAATACTGCTTGTTGAAAGGAATCCCTTCCTGTTGGACTTGGACTTGGTGGAAGTCTAAGCACTTGCTGAATAGCGGCTTCAGTTATTGGGACTTATTTTTTACGCACAAAAACCGAGTCAAGGGTGGGTGTGTGAAAATTGGCATAAAATTCGTCCACCCAAGACAAGTTAGCCATGCTCACATCTCTATTAAAAAATTTTCATCCACAGCGCTTGATGCAGTCCACCACAAATTGGGATAAGGTCTCTAGAACAAACAGTTGGCATTCGCAGTGGTGGTTTCTCTCCAACAACTTCGGGTGCATCTGCTCATGATAACGGTTTGAAAATCTTGCTCGGTTGTATAGAGGAATTTCTTTTTCTGCCTCATCAATGCGGTCAAACATCTTTGGCCGCTTAGTAGGTGGCAGTGCAGTGGCCGACTTGCAATTCACCACTTTGCTAGGTGTCTTCTTAGATGTTTTTTCCTTCCCTTTCTTGGTGGCAATACTGAAAAGATGAAAAAAAGAAGAAACATTAATCCTAAAGACAAAGACACCAAAATTAAGAAAATACAAGTGGAAAATAATGCCATACAAGGATAAGGGGTTCTCAACTACATGGTAGCTACAACATGTAAGTGAGAATGCAATATAAGCATAGAGGCATATCGACTAACACTTGAAGCAAGAGTCAAGCAAGAACATGGTAAGTGGCATGAAAAGAGTAATATCAAGCATCAATTAACACATGCAAGATTAGTTACAACAGGAAAAATCTAGTCTCAACCTAACCTAAAGACGATGAAGCACAAAAAGTAAAGAGCATTGAGTTAGAGAGCACTAAATCACTAATGTTGTATGATTGAACAAAGAATGCAAGCCATCATCAATAGAGATTCGGTCATTAAGGACAAGATGAATCCATATCAACGCACAAAGAAAGCAAGTGTTATATGATATCAAGCATTGACTTGAAAGTCATGACCAAAAATCAAGTAAAGTCCCATTGATTCCTTTTGACAAACACTTGGTGTACACTATCATAATATCATGCCAATCATTACAACCAAGTGTATGGTCTATCCAAAGTCAAATGTGAAACACTGTAGCATCAAACAATAATACAAAATAAATCAATGAGCGTGGAAACAACCTAATTAATCCACAAAAATTGAATAGCAAATCCAACACCAACCACAAAAAATAAAGCATAAGAAAATATAAACAAGTTATATGAAGCTAAAATAGAACTCAAACTATCTTAATTCTACTAACAAGAAACAAT
The DNA here is from genome assembly GCF_000817695.3 of Arachis duranensis. NCBI lineage: Eukaryota > Viridiplantae > Streptophyta > Magnoliopsida > Fabales > Fabaceae > Arachis > Arachis duranensis. The sequence goes on along the minus strand of NC_029773.3, from coordinate 72,495,514 downwards.
GTAACTAAATGTAGCAACTAAAAAAATAGAAAAGTAAGAGTAAGTAACTGATGAGCGGATAATTTATATGCTTTTTGGCATTGTTTTTAGGTAGTTTTTAGTAGGATCTAGCTACTTTTTAGTATATTTTTATTAGTTTTTAAGAAAAATTCACATTTCTAGACTTTACTATGAGTTTGTATATTTTTCTGTGATTTCAGGTATTTTCTGGTTGAAATTAAGGGACCTGAGCAAAAATCTGATTCAGAGGCTGAAAAAGGACTGCATATGTTGTTGGATTCTGACCTTCCTGCACTAGAAATAGATTTTTTGGAGCTACAGAAGCCCAAATGGCACGCTCTTAATTGCATTGGAAAGTAGACATCCTGGACTTTCTAACAATATATAATAGTCCATACTTTGTCCGAGTTTTGACGATGCAAACTGGCATTTAAACGCCAACTTCCTACCCTATTCTGGCGTTAAAGGCCAGAAACAGGATAAAAGCTGGAGTTAAACGCCCAAACTGGAATAAAAGCTAGCATTTAACTCCAAGGAAAGTCTCTACACATGAAAGCTTCAATGCTCAGCCCAAGCACACACCAAGTGGGTCCGGAAGTGGATTTCTGCATCATTTACTTATTTTTGTAAACCCTAGTAACTTGTCTAGTATAAATATGACATTTTACTATTGTATTAGACATCTTTCGATTATCTTAGAATCTTTGGATTATCCTTAGATCAATCTTTCATTAGTTTTATGCTATCTTAGACTTTTATGGGGGCTGGCCATTCGGCCATGCCTGGACCTTCATCACTTATATATTTTCAACGATGGAGTTTCTACACACCATAGATTAAGGTGTGGAGCTCTGCTGTTCCTCGAGTATTAATGCAAAGTACTATTCTTCTTCTATTCAATTCAAGCTTATTCTTATTCTAAGATATTCATTCCCACACAAGAACATGATGAATGTGATGATCAAGTGACACTCATCACCAATCTCACCTATGAACGCGTGTCTGACAACCACTTCCGTTCTACCTAAAAACAAGCTTGAATGTATATCTCGTGGATTCCTGGTTCACGATGCATGGTTGCCTCTCCTGACAACAGAGCCTTCCATTCCATAAGATCAGAGTCTTCGTGGTATAAGCTAGAATCAATTGGCAGCATTCTTGAGATCCGAAAAGTCTAAACCTTGTCTGTGGTATTCCGAGTAGGATCTGGGATGGGATGACTATGACGAGCTTCAAACTCATGACTGTTGGGCATAGTGACAAACGCAAAAGGATCACAGGATCCTATTCTAACACATGTGAGAACTGACAAATGATTAGCCCTACGTAACCCGTAGTTGGACCATTTTCACTGAGAGGACGGGAGGTAGCCATTGACAACGGTGAAGCCCAAACATATAGCTTGCCATGGAAAGGAGTATGAATGATTGAATGAAGACAGTAGAAAAGCAGAGATTTAGAAGGAATAACGCATCTCCATACGCTTATATGAAATTCCCACCAATGAATTACATAAGTATCCCTATCTTTATTTTATGTTTATTTATCTTTTAATTATCAAAGCTTCATAACCATTTGAATTTGCCTGACTGAGATTTACAAGATGACCATAGCTTGCTTCAAGCCAACGATCTCCGTGGGATCAACCCTTACTCACGTAAGGTATTACTTGGATGACCCAGTACACTTGCTGGTCAGCTGTGCGAAGTTGTGAAGAGACGTGTGAATCATGGTATTGTGCACCAAGTTTTTGGAGCCATGCCTAGTGATAACAATGTCGTGCACCAAGTTTTTGGCGCCGTTGCCGGGGATTGTTTGAGTTTGGACAACTGACGGTTCATCTTGTTGCTTAGATTAGGTATTTTTCTTTTTATTTAATTCTTCAAAATTTTTAGAAATGAATTCTAGAGTTTCAGATGATACTTTCATCATCACAAGAGCCTTTTTGATTCCTATCAATTTGGCTGTTGTATGTGATGTCTTGCTGAAGCTTGGCTAGTCATGTCTAATCTTTTTATACTGAAGCTTTAGACTAACATTGCATGATTCCTGGAATTCCTATTAAAAAAATTGAATTTCTTATTTTCTTTTTCCTAAATAATTCTCGAAAAAAATACAAATTTTTTTTAATAAAATCATAAAAACTAAAAAAAATATTTTGTGTTTCTTGTTTGAGTCTAATGTCAATTTCTATGTTTGGTGTCAATTACATGTTTTTATTTTTCTTGCAAATTTTTTGAAAATTCATGCATTGCATTCTTCATGATCTTCAAGTTGTTCTTAATGAGCCTCCTTGTTTGATCTTCATATTTTCTTTTTTTGTGTCTTTTGTTGTTTTTCATATGCATTTTTGAATTTTTAGAGTCTAAATATTAAAAGTTCTAAGTTTGGTGTCTTGCATGTTTTCTTTTCTTGAAAATTTTTCAAAAATGTGTTCTTGATGTTCATCATGATCTTCAAAGTGTTCTTGGTGTTCATCTTGACATTCATAGTATTCTTGCATGCATCATTTATTTTAATCCAAAATTTTTATGTGTTGAGTCATTTTGTGGTTTTTCTCTTTCCTCATTAAATGCAAAAAAATAAAAAAATTTATCTTTTCCTTATTTCACTCATAAATTTCGAAATCTTTGGGTTGACTTAGCCAAAATTTTTAAAATAAGTTGTTTCTTGTTAGTCAAGTCAAGATTTCAATTTCAAGAATTTATCTTTTCAAAATCTTTTTCAAAATCAAATCTTTTTCATTTTTTTCCTTTGTTTTTCAAAAATTTTCAAAAATCTTTTTCAAAACTTTCCAAAATATTTTTCCTATTTTTTCCTCATATTTTTTGAAATTAATACTACCAATCAATGTTTTGATTCAAAAATTTCAAGTTTGTTACTTTCTTGTTAAGAAAGATTCAAACTTTAAATTTTAGAATCATATCTTTTAATTTCTTGTAACTCAGGTCATCAAATTTTAAAAATCAAATCTTTTTCAAAAAAAATTGTTTTTCAATCATATCTTTTTAAAAATCAAATTTTCTTCAACCATATTTTTTCAATCATATCTTTTTAAAATCAAATCTTTTTCAATCATATCTTTTTCAAACCTTAATTTCAAAATACTTTTTCTAACTTCTTATCTTTTCAAAATTAATTTCAAATTTTTTTTCAAAATCACATAACCACTTTTCCACCTTTAATTTTCGAAAATCACTAACCATTTTTCAAAAATAATTTTCGAAATTCTCTCCCTTTCATCTCTTTCTATTTATTTATTTATCTACTAACACTTCTCTTCTACTCATAATTCGAACCTTCTCTTCTCTCTGTGTTCAGATTTTTCTTCTTCTCTCTACATTATTCTTCTATTCTTCTCTTCTTCTACTCACATAAAGGAATCTCTATATTATGACATAGAGGATTCCTCTTCTTTTCTGTTCTCTTCTTTTTCATATGAGCAGGAGTAAGGACGAGAACATTCTTGTTGAAGCTGACCTTGAACCTGAAAGGACTCTGAAGAAGAAGCTAAAAGAAGCTAAAGCACAACAATCCAGAGAAAATCTTACAGAGAATCTCGAAAAAGAAGTAATGGCCGAACCCAACAACAATATCAATGCAAGGAAGATGCTTGGTGACTTCACTGCACCAAATTCCAACTTCCATGGAAGAAGCATCTCAATCCCTGCCATTGGAGCAAACAATTTTGAGCTTAAGCCTCAATTAGTTTCTCTGATGCAACAGAATTGCAAGTTTCATGGACTTCCATCAGAAGATCCTTTTCATTTTTAACTAAATTCTTGCAGATCTGTGATACTGTTAAGACCAATGGAGTTGATCCCGAGGTCTATAAGCTTATGCTTTTCCCTTTTGCTGTAAGAGACAGAGCTAGAATATGGTTAGACTCTCAACCTAGAGATAGCCTGAACTCTTGGGATAAGCTGGTCACGACTTTCTTAGCCAAATTCTTTCCTCCTCAAAAGTTGAGCAAGCTTAGAGTGGATGTTCAAACCTTCAGGCAGAAAGAAGGTGAATCCCTCTATGAAGCTTGGGAAAGATACAAGCAACTGACCAAAAAGTATCCTTCTGACATGCTCTCAGAATGGACCATCCTTGATATTTTCTATGATGGTCTGTCTGAATTGTCTAAGATATCATTGGACCATTCTGCAGGTGAATCTATTCACCTGAAGAAAATTCCTGCAGAAGCTCAGGAACTCATTGAAATGGTTGCAAATAACCAGTTCATGTACACCTCTGAGAGGAATCCTGTGAGTAATGGGACGCCTCAGAGGAAGTAGGTTTTTGAAATTGATGCTCTGAATGCCATATTGGCTCAGAATAAAATGTTGACTCAACAAGTCAATATGATTTCTCAGAGTCTGAATGGATTGCAAGCTGCATCCAACAGTACTAAAGAAGCATTTTCTGAAAAAGAAGCTTATGATCCTGAGAACCCTGCAATGGAAGAGGTGAATTACATGGGTGAAGTCTATGAAAACACCTATAACCCGTCATGGAGAACTTATCTAAATTTCTCATGGAAGGATCAACAAAAGCCTCAACAAGGCTTTAACAATAATAATGGTGAAAGAAACAGGTTTAGCAATGGCAAGCCTTTTTCATCATCCTCTCAGCAATAGACAGAGAATTCTGAGCAGAATCCATCTAGCTTAGCAAAAATATAGTCTCTGATCTATCTAAGGCCACTCTCAGTTTCATAAATGAAATAAGGTCCTCCATCAGAAACTTGGAGGCACAAGTGGGTCAACTGAGTAAAATGGTTACTGAAACACCTCATAGCACTCTCCCAAGCAATACAGAAGAGAATCCTAAAAGAGAGTGCAAGGCCATAACTGTGACCAACATGGCCGAACCTGGAGAGAGTGAAAAGGCAGTGATTCCCAGCGAGGAAGACCTCAGGGAACGTCCACTGGCCATTAAGGAGTACCCCAATGAGAAACTAAAGGAATATGAGGCTCATACAGAGACCATAGAAATTCCATTAAACTTCCTTTTACCATTCATGAGCTCTGATTACTATTCATCTTCTGAAGAAGATGAAGATATTACTGAAGGGCAAGTTGCCTAGTATTTAGGAGCAATCATGAAGCTGAACGCCAAGCTATTTGGTAATGAGACTTGGGAGGATGAACCTCCATTGCTCATTAATGAACTGAATACCTGGATCCAGCACACTTTACCTCAAAAGAAACAGGATCCTGGTAAATTCTTAATACCCTGTACCATAGGCACCATGACCTTTGAGAAGGCTCTGTGTGACCTAGGGTCAGATATTAACCTCATGCCACTCTCTATAATGGAAAAACTAGGAATCTTTGAGGTACAGGCTGCAAGAATCTCACTAGAGATGGCAGATAAATCAATGAAACAGGCTTATGGACTAGTAGAGGACGTGCTAGTGAAGGTTGAAGGCCTTTACATCCCTGTTGATTTCATAATCCTAGACACTGGGAAAGATGAGGATGAATCCATCATCCTTGGCAGACCTTTCCTAGCCACAACAAAAGCTGTAATTGATGTTGACAGAGGAGAGTTGGTTCTTCAATTGAATGAGGACTACCTTGTATTCAAGACTCAAGGTTCTCCTTCTGTACACATGGAGAAGAAGCATGAAAAGCTTCTCTCAATATAGAGTCAAACAAAGCCCCACATTCAAACTCTAAGTTTGGTGTTGGGAGGCCACAACCAAACTCTAAGTTTGATGTTGAGAGGCCACAACCAGGCTCTGCTTATCTGTGAGGCTCCATGAGAGCCCACTGTCAAGCTATTGACATTAAAGAAGCACTTATTGGGAGGCAACCCAATTTTTATTTATCTATATTGAATTTCTATTATCATTCTATGTTTTATTTAGGTTGATGATCATGTGGAGTCACAAAAACAACTGCAAAAAAATCAAAGCAAAATCAAAAATAGCAAAAAAAATAGCACACCCTAGAGGATGAACTTACTGGCGTTTAAACGCGAGTAAGAATAGCAGAATGGGCGTTAAATGCCCAGTCTGGCCCCATTTTGGGCATTTAACGCCAGAAATGGGGACCAGACTAGCGTTTAACGCCAGAAACAGGCTACAGCTAGGCGTTAAATGCCAGGAAAGGTATAAAAGCTGGCGTTTAACGCCAGAAACAGCCAGCAGTCTGGCGTTAAATGCCAGAATTGCACTCTAAGAGTGTTTTGCATGCCTAAATGGAGCAGGGATGAAAAGTTCTTGACCCCTCAGGATCTGTGGGGTCCACAAGATCCCTTCCTACCCCATCCCCCCCCCTCTCTCTCTCTCTCTCTCTCTCTCTCTCTCTCTCTCTCTCTCCTACTCACACATCTCTATAACACTCTATCTAAAACACTACTTACCTATCAAATCCTATCCTCTTCCCTATATTCTCTTCACCAATCACCTCCATATCTCTTCTCCAACAACCCCACCTACCTCAAAAAATTCAAATTCCTTTCCCTCCCAAACCCAAATCCAAAGAATTGGCTTACAATGGTTCAGGGAAAATATTTAGATTTCAGTCCAGAAAATGTAAGGTTGGCGTTCAACTTGCCAATGATGCAAGAAAACGCATGCCCCTACACTAGAAGGGTCAACTTTGATCAAATGTTGGACCAAGTCCTCATGGACATATGTGTGGAAGGAGCTCAATGGAAAAGAGACTCAAGAGGCAAGCCGGTTCAATTGAGAAGACCAGACCTTAAGCCCGTGGCTAGAGGATGGTTAGAGGTCATCCAACGCTCTGTCATTCCTAATAGCAACCGATCCGAAGTAACTGTGGATCGGGCCATCATGATCCATAGTATCATGATTGGAGAGGAAGTGGAAGTTCATGAGATCATACCTCTAGAACTCTACAAGGTGACTGACAAGTCCTTCACTTTGGCAAGGTTAGCCTTCCCTCATCTCATCTGTCACCTATGCAATTTAGCTGGAATTGTCATAGAGGAAGACATCCTCATTGAAGAGGACAAGCCCATCACTAAAAAGAGGATGGAGCAAACAAGAGAGCCCACTCATGGACCTCAACAAGAGCAGGAGGAAATTCCTCATGAAATCCCTGAGATGCCTCAAGGGATGCATTTTCCTCCACACAACTATTGGGAGTAACTCAACACCTCTTTGGAAGGCTTGAGTTACAACATGGACCAACTAAGGGTGGAGTACCAAGAGCACTCCATCATTCTCCATGAGATTAGAGAAGATCAAAGAGCTATGAGGGAGGAGCAACAAAGGCAAGGAAGAGACATAGAGGAGCTTAGGCGTTCCATTGGATCTTCAAGAGGAAGAACTAGTCACCATCACTAAGGTGGACCCGTTCTTTGATTTTCTTGTTCTTATTTTTCTGTTTTTCGAATTTGATGCTTTATGTTTGTCTATGCTTATGTCTTTACTACATGATCATTAGTATCTAGCATCTATGCCTTAAAGCTATGAATAATTCCATGAATCTGTCACCTCTCTTAAATGAAAATTGTGCCTAATTACAAAAGAACAAGAAGTACTTGAATTTCAAATGTTATCTTGAAATTAGTTTAATTATTTTGATGTGGTGG
>NC_029773.3:72396272-72487839 GCF_000817695.3 Arachis duranensis | reverse complement strand
AATGTTATTGATAATCTGAAAAATCATGAAATTGATTCTTGAAGCAAGAAAAAGCAGTGAATAACAAAGCTTGCGAAAAAAAGGCAAAAAAAGAAAAAAGAAAAAGCAAGCAGAAAAAGCCAATAGCCCTTTAAACCAAAAGGCAAGGGTAAAAAGGGATCCAAGGCTTTGAGCATTAATGGATAGGAGGGCCTAAAGGAATAAAATCCGGGCCTAAGCGGCTAAATCAAGCTGTTCCCAACCATGTGCTTGTGGCATGAAGGTCCAAGTGAAAAGCTTGAGATTGAGTGGTTAAAGTCGTGATCCAAAACAAAAAGAGTGTGCTTAAGAACTCTGGACACCTCTAACTGGGGACTCTAGCAAAGCTGAGTCACAATCTGAAAAGGTTTACCCAGTTATGTGTCTGTGGCATTTATGTATCCGGTGTAATACTGGAAAACAAAGTGCTTAGGGTCACGGCCAAGACTCATAAAGTAGCTGTGTTCAAGAATCAACATACTGAACTAGGAGAATCAATAACACTATCTAAAATTCTGAGTTCCTATAGATGCCAATCATTCTAAATTTCAAAGGATAAAGTGAAATGCCAAAACTGTTCAGAAGCAAAAAGCTACTAGCCCCGCTCATCTAATTGGAACTAAGTCTCATTCATATTGTGAGATTCATTATATATTTTCATCTTTTTATCCTATTTTGTTTTCAGTTGCTTGGGGACAAGCAACAATTTAAGTTTGGTATTGTGATGAGCGGATAATTTATACGCTTTTTGGCATTATTTTTAGGTAGTTTTTAGTAGGATCTAACTAATTTTTAGTATATTTTTATTAGTTTTTAAGAAAAATTCACATTTCTGGACTTTACTATGAGTTTGTGTATTTTTCTGTAATTTCAGGTATTTTCTGGCTAAAATTGAGGGACCTGAGCAAAAATCTGATTCAGAGGCTGAAAAAGGACTGCAGATGCTGTTGGATTCTGACCTCTCTGCACTCAAAATGGATTTTTTTGAGCTACAGAAGTCAAAATAGCACGATCTCAATTGCGTTGGAAAGTAGACATCCTGGGATTTCCAACAATATATAATAGTCTATACTTTGTCTGAGTTTTGATGACGCAAACTGGCATTTAAACGCCAATTTTCTGCCCTATTCTGGCGTTAAACGCCAGAAACAGGATAAAAGCTGGAGTTAAATGCCCAAACTGGCATAAAAGCTGGCGTTTAACTCCAAGGAAAGTCTCTACACATGAAAGCTTCAATGCTCAGTCCAAGCACACACCAAGTGGACCCGGAAGTGGATTTCTGCATCATTTACTTATTTCTGTGAACCCTAGTAACTAGTCTAGTATAAATAGGACCTTTTACTATTGTATTAGACATCTTTGGATGATCTTAGAATCTTTGGATTATCCTTAGATCGATCTTTGATCAGTTTTATGCTATCTTAGACTTTTATGGGGGTTGGCCATTCGGCCATGCCTGGACCTTCATCACTTATGTATTTTCAACGGTGGAGTTTCTACACACCATAGATTAAGGTGTGGAGCTTTGTTGTTCCTCAAGTATTAATGCATAGTACTATTGTTCTTCTATTCAATTCAAGCTTATTCTTATTTTAAGATATTCATTCGCACACAAGAACATGATGAATGTGATGATCAAGTGACACTCATCACCATTCTCACATATGAACGCATGTCTAACAACCACTTCTGTTCTACCTGAAAACAAGCTTGAATGTATATCTCGTGGATTCCTGGTTCTCGACGCATGGTTGCCTCTCCTGACAACAGAGCCTTCCATTCTGTGAGATCAGAGTCTTCGTGGTATAAGCTAGAACCAATTGGCAGCATTCTTGAGATCCGAAAAGTCTAAACCTTGTCTGTGGTATTTCGAGTAGGATCTGGGATGGGATGACTGTGACGAGCTTCAAACTCATGACTGTTGGGCATAGTGACAAACGCAAAAGGATCACAGGGTCCTATTCTAACACATGTGAGAACCGACAGATGATTAGCCCTACGTAACCCGTAGTTGGACCATTTTCACTGAGAGGACGGGAGCTAGCCATTGACTATGGTGAAGCCCGAACATACAGCTTGGCATGGAAAGGAGTATGAATGATTGAATGAAGACAGTAGGAAAGCAGAGATTTAGAAGGAATAACGCATCTCCATACGCTTATCTGAAATTTCCACAAATGAATTACATAAGTATCTTTATCTTTATTTTATGTTTATTTATCTTTTAATTATCAAATCTTCATAACCATTTGAATCTGCCTGACTAAGATTTACAAGATGACCATAGCTTGCTTCAAGCCGACAATCTCCGTGGGATCGACCCTTACTCATGTAAGGTATTACTTGGACGACCCAGTGCACTTGCTGGTCAGCTATGCGAAGTTGTGAAGAGATGTGTGAATCATGGTTTGTGCACCAAGTTTTTGGAGCCATGCCTAGTAATAACAATTTCGTGCACCAATAAGAAATTGAAACCTTAAAGAAAGCAACAGAGCAAAGATGAAGAGAAGTCAAAGTTAAGAGTAGAAGAATAAGAAGAAGAAGAAGAAGAAGAAGAAGAAGAAGAATGAGAAAGAGAAGAAGAATTGTGGTGGCTCTAGCAGTTGTGGACCACCGGAGATAGAGGAAGAAGGGAAGGGAAGAAGTGGGGAGAATGGCAGAGAAGAAGTAGAAAAAGAAAAGAAAAGAAAGGGTGAGAACAAGGTATACGTTCTTTGCCATGCGAACCAGGGGGTCATGCGTACACATGACGGCGAAGATGGCAAGGGATTGTGCGTGCGAACCCCCTTTCGCACAAGGCACGCACAAATTGCAATGCGCTCAGGATGGGTGGTCATGCGTACGTGGTGGACGAAAGTGTGATCACATCAATGTAGTATTCTTTGTTGTTGTATGGAATCATTATTGTGGCTCTTGGCTATGTGTGGACACAACTCCGTTCAACTTAACCAGCAAGTGTACTGGGTCATCCAAGTAATACCTTACGTGAGTAAGAGTCGATCCTACAGAGATTGTTGGTATGAAGCAAGCTATGGTCACCTTGTAAATCTCAGTTAGGCAGATTAAATGGTTTTGGGTTTCGAAAATTAATAATAAATAAAAAATAAAAAGGGATAGAAATACTTATGTAGATCAATAGTGGGAATTTCAGATAGGCATGTGGAGGTGATGTGCTCCTCTTGAATCTCTACTTTCTTATTGCTTTCATCCAATTCTTCTTACTCCTTTCCATGGCAAGCTGTATGTAGGGCATCACCATCATCAATGGCTACTTTTAATCCTTTCGGGAAAATGGTCCTATGCTCTGTCACTGCACGGCTAATCGTCTAGAGGCATCACCCTTGTTGATAGCTACATCCCATCCTCTCAGTGAAAATAGTCCAAATGCTCTGTCACAGCACGGCTAATCATTCGTGCGTTCATAGGTGAGAATGATGATGAGTGTCATGGATCATCACATTCATCAAGTTGAAGTGCAACGTATATCTTGGAATAAGAATAAAAGAGAATTGAATAGAAAGTAATAGTAATTGTATTGAAACTTGAGGTACAGCAGAGCTCTACACCCTTAATCTATGGTGTGCAGAAACTCCACCGTTGAAAATACATAAGAAAAAGGTTCAGGCATGGCCGAATGGCCAGCCCTCTCCATGATCAAGTGACCGAATGATCCAGGACTTAAAGTGGTCAAAAGATGTCTAATACAATAGATAAATGTCCTATATATACTAGACTAGCTCCTAGGGTTTACATGAGTAAGTAATTGATGCATAAATCCACTTCCAGGGCCCACTTGGTGTATGTTTGGGCTGAGCTTGATCTATCTACGAGCTGAGGCTTTTATTGGAGTTGAACGCCGAGTTATAGCGTGTTTCTGGCATTCAACTCCGGGTTGTGACGTATTTCTGGCGTTTGACTCCAGACAGCAGCATGTACTTGGCATTGAGCGCCACTTTGTGTCATCAATTCCCGAATAAAGTATGGACTATTATATATTTCTGGAAAGCTCTGGATGTCTAATTTCCAACGCCGTTGAGAGCGCGCCATTTGGGCTTCTGTAGCTCCAGAAAATCTATTTCGAGTGCAGAGAGGTCAGATTCCAACAGCATCAGCAGTCCTTTTGTCAGCCTTTTTCAGAGTTTTGCTCAAGTCCCTCAATTTCAGCCAGAAATTACCTGAAATCACAGAAAAACACACAAACTCATAGTAAAGTCCAGAAATGTGAATTTAACATAAAAACTAATGAAAACATCCCTAAAAGTATCTTGAACTTACTAAAAACTACCTAAAAACAATGCCAAAAAGCGTATAAATTATCCGCTCATCAGTACGCATGAGGCACGCGTACGCACAAGATTAAGGATGATGCACATGCTATGGACTCGCATGATGTTTTCACAATCATGGTTTCGCTCGGGAATGAGGGTTGTGCGTACGCATGAGTCATGTGTACGCGTGACCAGTATATCATGCGCACGCACCAACCTTGTACAATACTTGCACAACACCCAAATGCTACTGTGATTCTATCATGCATGCGCACAATCACACACACAAATCTTGCACAGAGGCCATTCTTCTCGGAACGGTGGCCATGCGTACGTATGAGGCATGTGTACGCATGAAATGGCAAGTTTTCAAAATTTTTTTTAAGCTTATGAACACATAATCAATACTCAAAACCTAACCAAACACCTAAAAACTTAACTTCAACTAAGAAAATTCAAGAAATGCAACCAAAGAAATGAAAGTTTAGCAGAAGAAGTGATACACAAGGAAGAGAATTAGAAGACCATACCATGGTAAGGTGTCTCTCACCGAGTACTTTTCTTTAACGTCCTTAAGTTGGACGGCCATGAACCTCAATTTCTGGCACTGGGTGGATCCTCCAAAAGAAACACCTCCACTTCCTTGTTGCTCTTGGGATTGGTATAATGATATAGCTTGAGTCTATGGCCATTCACCTTAAAGATAGACGCACTTGTAGGATGATACAAATGAACTACACCATAGGACTCAACCTTCTCCACAATGTAGGGACCATCATACCTTGACCTAATCTTCCCAGGTAATAGCCTCAACCTTGAATTATACATCAATACTAAATCACCAACTCTGAATTCTTTCCACCTGATGCTCCGATGATGCACCGCACTTTGGTTTTTTCTTTGTAGATGCAGGCATTATCATAGGCTTCTAGTTTCAAACATTCCAGCTCCTCCAATTGTAGTTTTCTTTCCGCTTCCGCCTTTTGCAAACCCATGTTACACTCCTTCACCGCCCAATATGATTTATGCTCAATCTCAACCGGGAGATGTCAAGCTTTTTCATAGACTAATCAGAAAGGACTCATTCTAATTGGAGTTTTATAAGCAGTCTGGTAGGCCCATAGTGCATCCCCCAATCTAGTACTCCAATCCTTTCTGTGGGGTTTCACCATCTTTTCTAAGATTCTTTTGATTTCCCAGTTTGAGACTTCAACTTGGCCATTTGTTTGTGGGTGGTAAGCAGTGTCTACTTTGTGAATGATACCATATTTTCGCATCAGTGTCTCCAACTTCCTGTTATAAAAGTGTGTGCCTTGATTGCTCACGATTGTTTGCGGCAATCCAAAGTGACAAACAATATGGTTTCTCACAAAGGAGAAAACAATGTTAGCATCATATGTTTGGGTTGAAATTGCTTCTACCCATTTAGAGACATAATCAACAGCTAACAAGATATACAGAAATCCATTCGAGTTTGAAAATGGACCCATAAAGTCGATATCCCACACATTAAAAATTTCACAAAACAACATTGGTTGTTGGGGAATATCATCCCTCTTGGATGCATTTCTAAATCTCTGGCATTGATGATATGAATTGCAAAAAAGGCTTACATCCTTAACCATAAGGGACCTTACCTTCGCGCTGTACAATCACGGCACCCACTACATGGTTGGAAGTATCGCACATAATCTCAAATAAGATGTTCCAATCTGGCCCTCTCGCAATTGGGGGCTGAGGTAAGTGCCCCTTTTAGCATATCAAAAGCTTCCTTGCAAGCATCATCAAAGTCAAACAAGCTAAAAATAACTTCAATCTTAGCCGGGTCTACAAAAATTTCATCACTAGAGACAATATGTCCCAATACTATGCCTTGTTTTACCATAAAGTGACACTTTTCAAAATTTAACACAATGTTAGTATTGACACACCTCTTTAATACCCTAGCTAAGTTCTCTAAACACATTTCAAAGGAATTTTTCATACACGGTAAAATTATCTATAAAAACCTCCATATAATTCTCTATAAGATCGGAAAAAACACTAGTCATGCACTTTTGGAACGTTATCAGTGTATTGCACAAACCAAATGGCATTCTTTTATAAGCATAAGTTCCAAACTAAAATCCACTAAAATAGAAAATTAAATCTAACTAAACTAACTAAAACCAAACTAATGAACCAATACTGACTAAACAGAATTTGAAAAATAGAGTTTAACAAAATACCTGTGATGCAGGGCAACAGATGAAACATATGAGAGGGAAGAGAGGGGTTGAAATGGCACTATGTTGTTGCTGGAGCAAGAAGCTGTAGACATCGGTCATTGAAGGCTGGGGAACTTGCTAGGAGACTGGGATAAGGGCTTCCCTGTTCTGCTGCATTGAAAGATGGACTTGTGGCGAAGCTGGACAGTAGCAGCGTGATGATGGTGGGGATAACGGTGGCTTGATGGCTCGCCGATGGTGGCTCTATGGTGCGGCGTGGTGGTTCCGGGAAGGGAGAAGATTAATAATGAAATAGCAACGAGAGAAGAGGGAGAAGAAGAAGAAGGCAGGGGTCTCGGTAGTGGGTTGACGGCGACAGAGAAGGGGCTATAATGGTGGTGGTTTCGACAGCAACAGATGGTGGTATTGGGGAGAGGGGAGGAAATGGATGATTGAGAGAGAGAGTGAAATTTGAATGAGAAAAAAGAGGGTTCGCATTTTGAATTTACGACCGAGTTATCCTTGGAAAATTCCGATGGTAAATCATTGCGGGTCACCAAAATGCAGTGTTTCACCAAGTGGGTTTAATGTCGAATTTTTCCGACGGTAAATCCGACTCTAAAGGACATGTCAATTTTTTCCCTCCAAATATTATTAGCAAATTTACTATCGACAACTGAAATCTGTCGGTAATTACTTAACCTTACGAATTTGACGCTGTTACTGCCGGTAAAACCCCACTAATCTGCGATGCTATATTCGACGGTATTCAGTTTTTTTGTAGTGATTACAAGACTTTAAAGTAGCAGTAACAACATTATTTGAAGCATGTCGTAGCCTATTATGGCATAGCAAGAAGTAATCTTTACTTGATATAGTTGAGGCATAGACAACTTTGTTTATTGAGGGAGTGAAGTTGATAAATTTGTACATCCCTTTGTCAACTTGCCATGAACGACAACATCCTTAGTTTTTTGGGATTGACATAATATCCATCAGCATGGAATTCAAAAAATACTCCATTATCACAACAAAACTAGTAAAGACTAAGTAAATTGTTAGTTATTTCAGGCACGTGGAGTAGTTTTTGTAATAGAAATTCTATATTACCCAAATTAAATTTAAAGCAAAATTTTTCAATTACACTGTGTGCAAACTTGAACTTTTTTTCACGATTACTTTATTTGGACCTTCATAAGCCTTTCCTTCCATCACATTCTATTCATCTGAGGTCATGTAGTGTGTTGCTCTCGAGTCCAAATTAGATCATGAATTATTGAGGGAGTAGCTAACAGTGCTTGAAGAGCTTGACTATTTTGAGCATTTCGAACATCATAATGAGGCCTTGATCTATTTTCTCTTTCATACTTATACCAGTATGTTTTGGTTGTATGCCCAATCTTATCACACAATTGGCATATTGGTCTTTCATTTGATCTTCAACTAGCATTCATGAATCTTGAATTGTCACTGAATTGTTCATGTGATCTTGAGTTATTGTTATTTTGTCCACCATCAAATCTTCTATCAAACCTTGAGTTACTACTTTGCCCACCTTTGAATCTTGAATTACTCTAAAATTGATCACCAAATCTTAAACCATTTTTGAATTCCTCATCAAAACTATTGTCATGGTAGGAATATTTGCTACCTCTCATCGATCTTCCACCTTTATTTTGATAATAATACTTTAAATCCTCCTCTAAAACTTTCTCCCCCTCTAATGTTGTAATTTTGGGTGTGTTGTGCTATATTTTCTTGAATAAAAGATTCTACTTTTCTAACTCTCTCAAGCATGCTTTCATGAGCCAAAAGTAATGGTTCTGATTCACCAACTGATATACTAACTGACCTTGCTACAATAGATGTAATTAAAGGTGCATATTTTTTTGTTAAAGATGCATTTACATGATCACTTTCACACATTAGTTCTCCAATCAAAGCTAGTGCATCTATAGTACCTTTTAGTTCCAACACATAATCATTCACCAAATTTTCAATCTTGATGTTACTCAACTTGTTTTTTAACTACATTATTTTTGCTCTAATTTAAAAAAAATGTTCTTTAAGTCTTTTCCATACCCCTATGGGAGTACACACATCTAATAATTCAAGTTGTGAATGTCTCTATAATATTTCACCCTTGTAAAAGCTACAATTAAGAGCCATAAGAAAAGTAATCTTGCAGGAGAATTCTCTCCAAAAGTAACTAAATCATCAAAACAGTAAATTAAATTGAGTTTGTTCTATTAAACAAGACAAGGCATATGTAAAATGGGATTATCACTTTATAAATAAAAAAGAGAATTATATTTAATTATATAGAAAAAATAGTTAATTTTGAAAATAGAAGGAGAATCCTATTTCTTCAATCTTGTGAATGCAACGCACAACTAAATTAAGCAACCACAATTTCAGCAATAAATCTTGTCTATTCCACATTGTATATTCTGGATTTGTTTTCCCTGAATCTGTGAATCGAATTGGAACTCTTTTTTCAATGATGTGATGAAGTAAATCATGACCTTCCACGCACTACAAGAAAAATGCTAAGTACCGTCGGATTTATCAGAGATTTTATCAAATAAATCTACTGGTAATTAGTTTACTGTCAGAATAAATTTGACAGCATAAATGGTGCCGAAAAATATTTACTGGCAGATTATTTTGTCAGACACTAATTACCAGCAGATTGTGCGTCAAAAATTACAATTAATACGACAAAAATAAGCGGTTGGTTACTGTTGAATTTTTTCGACGATAAATTTGACACCATATTATATTTTGCGGCGCCCATTTGCCCTCTGATTATTTTACCAGTAAATTTGACGGTATGCAATTTTTTTTATACAATTGGCGCATAATTAGTAGTCAAGTTAAAATTTTGGTTACAAAATTAGGGCACAAATTCTAAATACCATAAATCAACTAATAATTTTATTAAATATCAATGATCTAAATATAATAAAACATCAAAGAAGTGAAATAGAAATAAAATAAATTAAGTTCCTAAATCCTACGGATTCCGGTAATTGTCGTTGTCGTCTTCCCCCTGCTGAGGTGGCGGACTAGGTGCTGATGTTGGTGTCCCACCAGTATCGCCGCTACCGGTACCAGCACCGCCTTAGCTTCCAGCGCGCATCTGGTCATTGTACACCGCTATCTAATCTCACAAATACTTTGGCCACTCCAGTTTCTCCGTTAGCTCCAACCTAATGGCAACGATGTCTCCCACGCATTCAAGAAACTCGTTATACCACTGATCAGACTGCTGAGCTTGTTGTTGAAGCTCCTGTGTGAGTTTCTACATCTCCTCCCTAAATCCTACGGATTCCGGTAATTGTCGTTGTCGTCTTCCCCCTGCTGAGGTGGCAGACTAGGTGCTGATGTTGGTGTCCCACCAGTATCGCCGCTACCGGTACCAACACTGCCTTAGCTTCCAGCGCGCATCTGGTCATTGTACACCGCTATCTAATCTCACAAATACTTTAGCCACTCCAGTTTCTCCGTTAACTCCAACCTAAAGGCAACGATGTCTCCCACGCATTCAAGAAACTCGTTATACCACTGATCAGGCTGCTGAGCTTGTTGTTGAAGCTCCTGTGTGAGTTTTTACATCTCCTCCCTCAAATTGACAACTTCTTCGGAATTGACAGGGCTGGTGATAGAGGCAGAGGCCGCCAATGTGTATGGAGGCCACTGGCGAAGAACGATCCTAACTCGTAGACGTGATTCTTATAGGGCTCAGAGGCGGTCTCACACCAGACCTTATCAGGATCAACGACTGAGGCATAAGAGCCGAGGGCGTCCCCACTAAGCTGAGATTGTTGGATCGCAGCCTCCAATCTCTGTGTGCAGTCCTCCTGTGTAACACACGTTGCGATTAGAATGACAGTTAATTGACTTTAAACCAAATAAATTTCAAACTTAGAATTAATTGAAACTCACATAATGAGTCGCAGATCTTTCATCAGCAAATCTCTCCTTCTTGGCCTTTAACGTATGGGTATACTTGAAGGTCTTTGCCAATGTCAGCTCACGTACCAACAACTTAGACTACCATATTGAAACCAAGTAATAAAATAAATCAAGTAACAATTAATTCAAGTAATAATTAACAAAGATTAGCAAACTATATACCAGCCTGCTCTTCATTTTCATGAAGGTCGTCGATCCACCGATATACTTCGACGACCTCAGCAAAGCCCTGTTAGTTCTGTTTGTCAGATGGTGATGGTTTAACCCCTCATCATTATTAAAATGGACGTCCAGATCCTTCTTAATATCTGGACAGAGCCAAATCGCGAGGTGGTCATATCCCTGATGAACGTCCTGCATCACCTACTGAAGTTGTCTAGCTATTCGGTGGCTATAGATCTTCCTGATCAGGATATCATGTTTCCTATCCCATATAAATTTTTCTTGCACAAAGTAAGTCAATAACAATAGTTAATTAAAATAAAATACAGTTAATTCAACAACATTGGGTCTTACCGCCCACTTCTGAAACCATCACTCTTTAGTCTCAACAGGGATCTTCATGTAACTCGGGCATGGGTTGTCGTACATGAACTTAATCACATTGGAAATCTCCTGTGTACATGCAATGTTATTTGGTACAAACCTATCAATGAAAAATGTAAGATTAGTAAACACATAAAACTTAACAAATTCAAAATAGATTGCGGATAAAAGACATTAAAATAGTACTCATAAACAAGTAAATTAAACTTAATAGCCGAAATAATATTTGATATATAGTCACATAAAAAATGATCATTATTAATTATTTAAGCTTTAACAAGAAAATTTATCTTCAATGGCCTAAACCCATGATGAAGACTTGTTTGCCATATTTTCTCAATGCTAAACATGAAGTCTCCGCACTCATTAACATTCCATTCTTCTAAGACATGTAATTAACATATGATAACCAATGATAAGCAATTCCACTTACTAACTAGAAATTAACATATAACTAAATCCTAAATTAACTTAAACAAAGAAAAAGAGTGATCATGAAACTTGAGGTTTGAACAGAGGAAGAAGAACTCAAGGGAGGGAGATGCAGTGGCAACAACAGCCGCCGCTGGTTAACGGCTGCGGTGGTGCTAAACGGCGAGACATGAATAGAGAGGGAGAGAAGGAGTCACAACTGATACTGGGTTGCGAAGGGAGAGAAAGAAGGGGCTGGTTTTGGTGAGGGGGAGAGGAGGCGGCGAATGGAGGCTACACAGGCGCTGCCGATGGGGGCGGGGCTAACGGAGCGGTGAAGAGAGGAGAGGGTTAGAAAGAGATTGGGAGAAGAGAGGTTAGCGAGAGATGGAAATTTTTAAATGAAGGGGAAGATGGTTTGCGCTTTGAATTTTAGGGCTTGTTACCATCGGATTTATTGGTGGATAAATCCGACGGTAACGCATTGTGGGTCACCAAAACGCAGTATTCTACTAATTGGGTTTATCGACAGAAAAATTTGTTAGAAAATTTTATGCTATATTTCACACCTATTTTCCCGTTTTTTCTCTAATTATTACCAGCAAATTTACCGTCAAAAACGTAAATTCGCTAGTAATGATTTGACCTGACGAATTTAACACCTAAACTGTTAATAAATTTGCCAGAAAAGCCGATGTTAATGACGCTAAATCCGATGGTATTCAATGTTTTTCTTGTAGTGTTCAATCATTGATTCTTCTCGATCTTTCCATTGCAGGAAATTATTATCATCAAACTTCATAGATATCGAAGAGCATGTGAATCTTGGAGGCGCCTGAGAAATTGAGATGTTGTAGTTCTGAAAATCAACAACCATGAAGCTAAAAGATTGTGAATTCCTATACCATGAAAGATACCTAACTTAATAACAATAGAATATATATATATATAGAGAGAGAGAGAGAGAGAGAAAAAGAAGACTATATATATATATAGAGAAAGAGAAAGAGAGAAAGTGTCTTCGAGACATCTCATTTTGAGAAATTGAGATATAATTCTAAAAATTAGCAGTCGTAGAAGCTAAAAAATTGTGAGTTCGGATACCATAAAAAGATATTCAACTCAATAAAAATAAATCAAGAAAAATTAGAAGAAGGAGGGTTGAGAAATGCCAGAGAAAAGAGAGAGATTTTTTCTATGTTTGAGCTTAAATTCCCAAAAAATACCATAAATGAATGATCAGTTAAGAGTTAGTTATAGTACAATCTATTTATAAATGCATTAGGACATGTGGCACCATAACAACATTGTTGAGTTCTAACTCGTTCTATCTTCTAACTATCTCTATTTTAATAACTTGGATTTAACTACCTCAATTGATTCTATTTTATCATCATAACCTTTATCAAAGTAATTATAATTTTAATTAAGAATATCTTGAGGAAATAAAGATGTGATATCAATAAAACTTATTCGAATAATTGACTAATACTATTTTTCTTTTGTTGTCCAAAATATAAAATACAAAAACAATATATACTAAATACTCATTAGATGGTTTGTGTATTGTCACACAATATTAAGGGTTTATACCCTAATAATACACAAACAATATATATTTTCTATTTCTAGCGTTTGTTAAAACGTTTTACAAGATAATCAAATTTACTTTACTAATCAAAATAATAATTTTTATTGCTATTAAATATCTTTTTTGGTATAATCTTCCTCTAACCTTCTCTGTTTTAGCCACTACCATCACCACGCCCTCTCCTCACAACTGTCGGCACCTCTTCCTCCTTATATCCTTCCTTAGCTTCAGTTGATTGGTTGTTAGCTCCGACAATGCCACAAGGCACAAGCTCTCTATTCCCTGGTTGCTCCATGTCTTTTAATAAATGCATAAGGGTCATGTATGGTGGTAGTAGTGATTCGAAGAGAATAAAATTGAAAAATGATATAGAGAAACATCGCCAATAAATTATAACTCAAATGATATAGTCTCTTTATACTCATCTAAGAGATCACGAGTTTGAATTTTTTTATTTTTAGTAAAAAAAATTTATATAAAAAAACATATAATAAAAATAAAAATTATTCCTTTAAATATAAAATTAATAAAAAATCAAACGTTAAATTGAATGTTAAATATTTTTTAATTTAAATTTAAAATTTTTTAAAACATTAAGATCAGAACAAAATTGGTGTTTTATCCAAATATTAATGCGAAATAGGCAGCAGCAGTAGTATGCGTTCAAAAGAGAGAAGCAGTACATAATTGAGATCCTTTGATTGTCCTGTTTGACGCAAAGCAGTGAAAAGAAGGAACAGTGGCATCATATACACACCATGCGAGAAGTTAAAGGCATGCACTAAACTAAGCACACACAACTGAAATTAGAATGTTCAAAGCTACAAATTCCCACGCCACATCGAGGCGCGTGCCCAACGAAGGATCCAATCACTGCCACCGAGGCGCGGCTTCTGTTGCCTATGTGGTCCAAAAACACACTGACAAAGCAGTGACACGCGCCCCACGCGCGTGAATGGGTGCGACGGGGTCAGAGTTATGACAGACATTCTAATTCCATTGTTGTTGTTGCATTTGCATTGCAGTTTGTGTTTGTGGCAGTGAGTGAGAACTGTTGGCAGATAGTACTAGCTTGCCCACAGTGGCGGAACCAGAAATTTCATAAGAGGGGGGCCAATTAAATATAAAATATAACAAAAAATTAACAAAATATGATTCGTAGCATATATATCAAAAAAGTAATTATATTATATTATATAAAAGTCAATGTTCAACTACATACTTTAAGATTTTGATATTTTTAAATTAGACCAGAAAGAGGGTACTCATCCATAATAAATTGATATGGTCCAAACTTTATGTATGCTCTACGGATTTCATCTTGTTGATTGATAGGATAATTCCAAATTTGCGGACGCTTTCCGGGATCACGCATCAATGTATCAATATTAACTTGATCTATTTCAGTCCTTGCTATTTTGGAAGCAGGGGTTGAATATCTTGCTCAACAAGTTGTGTCACAGGTTGTTCAATAATATTTTGAACATTACTCAAAGAATCTGAAGCTGAATTTTGTTCATCATATATTCTCTCTTTTCTCTTGAAAAATGAGTGAATTGTTTTCATCTTTGACATTTTTAACTTAACTTGAACTATCTAACAAAAAAAAAACAAAAATAATTGCATATATATTATTTTCTTAAAAAAAATATTAAACCTATTGAGTAATAACAAATAATTTTAGAAACACAAATATATAATAACCAAAAATAAAGTTATTGATTTACCTGATTATTTTTTGTTCCAAGTCTCACAAAAAAATAATTCTATTGAGTTTTGTCCTCACTTCAATCTTTGAACACTGTCCATTATAAAAAAAAATAAATTAATTATTTTAAATAAATAATGTAAATAATACTTGACATTGTCATTAACTTAAAAAAAATTGAAATATACCTCTTTGAATCTTTGTTGTGCATTCAATGGTTAATATTTTGTTGTTCACTTCTCTTCAATGGTTTTTCTTCATATGTCTTGTTTTGGTATGGAAAGAAAATTAAAATGAGAAGAGTAGAAGACCAAAAGTTTGGGAATCACTAAAAGAGAGAGAAAAGTGACGCTATGCCTATGATAGTTTGAAATAAATATTTGAAAAATGTACTAGGGTTACTTTAATTAATAGTATGGGCTTGGGCTAGTATAATAGAACCATTTTTATTAATTATTAGAATGAGCTATTTGTTAACAAGAACAACAATAATTCAAATATCCAATACATAGTGCAGTTTTTAGTTATTTTAATTTATAAAATTTTGTAACTTATATTTTTTTTAATATTATATATAAAAAAATTTAATATTATTAATTATTACTATTTACTATTTTTTTAAAAAAAATTTGGGGGGGACCATGGCCACCTTAGGTCCCCCCGTGGATCCGCCACTGCTTGCCCAGATCTCTGTGCCTTTGACTATGTTTTTTGCCACAACCTTAGTACAACTTACATCTTGAAATACTCTTACTTAGTTACAACCATCAAACCAATCACAAATTCTTCCACTTTTTTAAATCATGCTTAACATGTTTTAAGCACATACTAAAAATAGTAAGGATACCTATTAGCTAAATTCTCAAATTTTTTAGGTTTTATTTATGTACAAGTATTTTTTGAGATTTTTTTTATTAAAAATAAAGAAATTTAAACTCGTAACCTCTAAATAAATATAAAAATGCTATGTCATTTAAATTATATCTTATTGATTATTTTTTTGAGATATTTGATAATAAAACATTTGTTAACAATATTAGAAGTAAAAGACTTATTAAAAAGTATTTTGTCAATAAATGTTTTAATGTGTTAAGGTCTCTTATTTAAAAGGAGAAAAATTTTGAAAATTATTCTTTTTTTACCTTAACGTATAAGTGATCAAAATTCTATACATTAAGCAAATATAAATCAATATGAAATTTTAATTATGTTTTAAATTGCATTCAAATAATAAAACCTTTTGTTTTCACTTTCTTAATTAATATTTTAAAGACACTTAAATTTTATTTTTATATTCTTATGTTTTCTAATATATGTTATTTCTATAGTAATGTTACATTAAGACTATAAAATCAACCATTTCTATACAAGGACATAGAAATACAAAATGACTTCATAATATTCACAAATTACAAATTAGACTTATTATATAACTCATTAATTATAGAATTATGGTATACTTGATTATCTGCATAACAGGATTTAATTTCATACTTTTGCATAACAAGATCTCACACACACTCTTTATTTGAATACAATATTAACTAAGTTTCGATATTGTCAGCTAAGTTTTCATACTCTTGAATGAATATGTGAAAGGAGTCATTCTTAAGTGAAAGTATTTTAATACAAAGTACATCGTTCATACTTTCAGGAAGGACTATCATTTATCTCTCCAGCCTCTGGGGCTCTAGATTTTTTTGGCCTATTCTTTTTATTTATAAAAATAAATAAACAAATATACAGTCATTACCATGTGAAACTATTCTTTATTTTTACTTAAACTGAAGTTATCATCACCAATAATGCGCTGTGAGACAATTTTGATGTACCTAAACTACATACTTATACCATAGATATTGCATCATAATGATATAAAACTTTAATTTGGGTCAAAGTAGAAGGAAAAACTAAGGAATGCAATAACGGTGTCATTAGTATATCTATGACTCTTTATTGGGTTCAGCAATCCTAGTTCGAGAATTTTTTCGCACTCCTAAAAGAACCATGACCATGATGGACATGATGATGCTGCTAATCTCGAAGATTACTACTATTCCTATGATCTTTAGATTTCTCTGTCCATGGATTGGGTGGCAATTTTTGTCGTCTTTTGATGCTTTTCTCCGCCATTCTCAAACCCCCAAAATTAGGCAAAGTCTTCATTCATACTTCTAGTCTTACAAAACAATAAGTACATCAACATATTATTACTAAATCATTCTCTTCTCTCTCTTTCTCTCTCTTACGCCTCAACTAAATGTGAGACATCATTGCAGAAATGAATACTATAAAGGGTTTGTTTAACAGGTTTGAAGACAACTAATAAAGGAATTAATAAAAAAAAAGTCATATCATGTATATTTAAATTTTTTTAAGTTTTTAAAAAAACTTGATTTTTTTTAAAAAATAATTTTATTTAAAAAAAGTAGTTTTATAACATAATAATATTAAAACTCTATATTTAAACATTTAAAAATTTAATCTTTGATAAATCGTAAAGAAAAACATAAAAAAATCTATACAAAATTCAAACAAATTTGAAAAGAGGCTATTCTACGAATGCAAACAACTGATCCACTTTATTAATGATATTAACTAATATATTCTCTATGGGAGTTGGAAGTCACTAAACTCAAGGAGGATATGCATGTTAGAGTATTCAAATATTCCAAATATAAAATTGGAAGCTGAGATTTGCATCTTCATTGGCATTATAAAATTAATCATTCAGGAATAATAATTTAACAACTTGAATTGGATTTCTTGAAAGACGTGAACATACAATTTGCTCGGTGAAGCTATCTCATAGCGAGTTTTTTTGGCTGCGCAAGATGAAACATCACAATCAATTTTTCTTTTTTTCTTTTCCTTTCTATTAAAAAAATAAAAAAATTAAAAACAACCTATATAAAGTTAGGGAAATACCCTGGAATATTTTTACTTTGTTCGTCATAAAATGGAATAGAAAAATCCAAAATTTTTCGTCACAATAAATTTATTAGTACAATATGACAATGATAACCTTTTTAGCTGGCCGTTAGACTACTTTGTCCACTGCTGGGGTCTCAGCATAATTTTGTCTTTGATTGTTCAAACCAAACAATTGTGAATTTTCAAGGCTGCATGCCTGCATTGACTCTGTGAAGTAATCATAAAATTAAGCAACATCTAGTTGAAACTGCTTTGTTGATTGCTGAAATAAATAAGATCCCAACATTAATTCTCAATTTGCTTACAAGGTTGTTTTAAGAATCTATCTTAATCAACTTCATTTGTTCTCATTAAGATAATTAATGTCATAAATATTATTTACTTCCAAAATTATATTATGCGTACATAAAAATTTAACTATTATATCAGTTATTATATATTTATATATAAATACATAAATTATTTATTTTTTTATATTTTATTTAATAATTAATTTTTTATGTACACAAAAGATAGTGGTTCCTTCTAATATATACAAAGTAAGATTGCCTAGTTGCTAAAGGAAAATACACAAACTTCTCTATCTAAGCCTTGCTTGCATTATCTTATCTTACACAATGAGAAAGGTAGTTAATTTTTCCGAAGTTAATGATTTTAAAAAAAAAACTACCTTGTTGTAATGCATAATTAATTAAATCAAGGTAAAGGTCCTACAAATAGATGTTTAAATTGACTTTTTATAAAAAGGGAAAAATACAAAAATCTATTTTTTCACGGAACAAAATCTCACTTTTTTCCGGTAGTTATATTTATATATGATTTATATGCAGTAGAATGTGTATAATAAGAAAGACAACAACCTTAATTTATTAAGCTCTTTTGAACTACTACTCTCACTTTACTCTTTGCACAACAGGAAAATTCCAGAAAAATCTTAAAGACTACAATAATCAAAGTGAAAATTTGACCGTGTAAACTAAAATCTTCTTTGCAATTGACTCATGAAAATTTTCATTGTTACTTATGATCGATCACCCGCCAAAACTTGATAGAAAAAGGTGTATTGAAATAAAATATTTATTATTAATTATTATTTTCTAGAGATTGGCTTCTGAATGCAGCGCATTTTTTCATCAAACAATCCTATACCAATAAAAAAAGAAAAGTGTCTCAATTTGTAATATATGGTAAATTGGTAATAATAACTTGATCATCAAACATCATTCTTTTGAACTCATAATGTTACTATACCCAACATTCTCATACAAAGAAAAATAAACAAGATGATAGAAGAACATGCAAAGATTAAAAGGAAAAAAAAAACTAACATTCCTAGGGTTTTTCATTTGATCTTAATTAAACGAAATTAACCAAATAAAGTACCCATAACCCACCTTCAAAGCTCTTCACATTAGGGCAATTAAGGGGTTGGACATAAACTTTTGTCTTAGAGAAAAAAAAGATATTAATTAAAATTAAAGAAGCCACACTACTAATAACCCAAACCAATAAAAATATAAAATAATAATAAAAAAAGATTCATCAAATTAAAGGACATGAAACTTCAATTTCTTTTTTCTCTACTTCTATAGTTGGTTATTGCTTGTAGTGGAAGAAGAACTAAAACCAGAAAGTTCAGTCCAAGAAGCTGAAGCAGAAGTTCCAGTAGCACCATTCCAATATTGTTCATGTGTTGGAACATTGTTGTTGCTGGTGGTGTTGTTGTTATTGTTGCCAATGCTTCCCATCAAGAACTGTCCAGAAGAAACATTATTAAGTTCTCTAGAATCTTCCATTTTCACTGAAGCCAATTGTGTTAACACCATAGAAGTTGAAACCTTTGGCCTCACATAACCACTTATCTCAGCACTTCCTTCAAAAGGGTATAATAATCCACCACCATTATTGTTACCACCACCATGTGAAGAACCTTCCAAACCAGCCATGAATGGAAACTGTTGTGGAATCCTCCATTGTTCTAATCCAGATAAGAGAGAAGAGCCACCACTTGCTCCTCCTCCGCTGCCGCCAGAGGCGGCGGCTAAAGGGTTTCCTATTTGGAAACTCAAGTCACCTAAACCTACGCCTCCCATTGATCCAGAAATTGAGGTATAGTTCATTAGGTTATAGTTTAGGGGTATGTCTGTACCAGAAGCGGTTGCAAAATCTGTGAGTTGATGATGATGCAATGGAGCCATAAATCTTAATGGTGGCATAGATGGGCCGAGGCCCACTATGTCACCGGTTGAGTTTGAGGAAACCGAGTTTGTTGAGCTGGCACTCCCCGTCTGGCGGTCGGAGCTTGCGGCGGGGGATCTGGAAGATCCTCCACCGCCTCCTTTGCTTCTTTTGTTTCTTCTGCATCCTCCGCCGACGGGGACGTTTCTCAAGGCCCCGCCTCTTGTCCAATACCTTCTACAGGTCTTGCAGAAATGGCGGGGCTGAGAGAGGCTATAATTGTTGAAGTAGCAAAACTTTGTGTTGGTTGATTCGCATCTTGGACACCTTAGTGAAGCCTCCGGCATGGGAAGGTTCGCCATCCTTGCCCTATCTGCCATCGAGCCTGGCCTGATGGAGCCGGCTCCTCCTCCTGCTCCATGAGGTTGAGGTTGTGGTGGCGGAGGTGGTGGTGGTGGAAGAAGCTGAGGAGATGTAGAACCACCAGAGTTGCCACTAGGTTGATGATTTTGTTGTTGCTATACACAGCATCATATCAGAAAAGGAAGAGCAAAATAAATAAGCCAAGTTTTCTTTTTAATAGTAAATCAAAACAAAAATGAAAAGAAGATGAAGAAAGCATATAAAGGATAGAAATCAAATATCTGGTATATTCAAGAAGAGGGTATAAGCAAAAGTGACAAGAATATTATTTATCTTTTTTTTAGGGGAAAAAAAAAGAAAGAAAGAAAATTTAGGGTGCTTTTTGGACACAAAGGAAAAATAAATGAAACTATAGTGATGAAGAAGAAGCAGCAGCAGCAAAGTGAAGAAATCCTTATTGTTAATTTATTATTCTTGTTATTTGTTTTTACCTGTTGATGCTGCTGCCAGTTGGCTGCTGCTTCAAGATAAGCTGCTGGAATTGAAGTGAAAACCATGGTTAATAATTATTATTCTCTCTCCCTCTTGTTGTTCTTCTTCTTGGTGCTTCTTCTTTTGTAAAAGGTTCTTGTGTTGGTGGTTGGAGAGAGTGAGAGAGAGAGAGAATATTTGTTTTTGTGGGGAAGATGCAGAGAGATAGGGAGAGAAAGAGAGAAAGCAAGAAAGATGGATGGTGGGAAGAGGAAGGGTTATTAGGATATGGGAAATGAGAAGCAAAAATAAAGGAGGGTCCTTTTATAAGTATTTATATATCAATTTTTTTTTTAAGTTTCTATTTGTTCATTCATTCCTTCATTCTCTCTCTATATATCTATTTCTCTCATGCACATTCTTTATTTCTTTCTTCCCCTATGAAGATCACTTTTTGTTTATTACTACTTTCTAGGGTTTGAGAAGTTGATGTTATGTTTCTTAACCTATAAGCTTCTTTTTTATACTTCTCTGTGAAAGACTGTTAAGCATAGTATATCATACAGTGCTTAGACAAAGAGATCAGTGTGTGTTTTTGCTGACCCGAGAATGAATTAATGCTATATTACATATCTTATCAATTATCAATTTGGTGTTAGAATAATGCCAACACATACAGTATATAATAGGAGCTTACTTTAATTATGACGATGATGATGTGATTATATTATTGTATTGAAAAAGTATAGGGCTTCATTTTTAATTAGTTTAGAATTTAATTTTGATGTATTTATACATGTATTTAATTATATAATATTATATTAATAAAATAATAAATTTTTTGTTGTGTGAATGATTATTTAAATAATAGATGTGATTAGATAATTACGTAAAATATTTTATATTNTAAAAAATATTAGAAAATTAATAAATTTATTAATTTTTTAATTATTAATTAGTTATTAATATTTAAAAATGTAAACTAAAAATATGTTATTAAATTATTAATTTAAAATAATTAAATTTATAATTAAAAATAATAAATAATAACCAAATTAAAAATAATAAATTTTGTTGATATTCTAATATTTTTATTAAAAAAGCACTGGTAAAGTTAATTTCGTAGTTGAAATCTATTGTATTATATATATAAAAAATTAAAATTAATGTAATTAAATGAATGATATATTCAGGTAAGGAAAAATAACGGGATGGGTGTGTAACTGTGTATGTATGTATATATATGTTTATTAAATGATATTAATTTTTTAATAAGATTAAAAAAATATTTGTAGCTTTAGTAGTAGTAGTGAGTGCAGTGATGGAACAATAGTTGAAGTGTGTCCCAACCGAATGAAACTTTTGTTGGTCCGGTCTGTTCCCTTCCCCACTCTTGTTTGTTTTTTGCATGGGAATATTTTATTTTATTTTATTTTATTTATTTATTTAATTTAACACATACTAATACTATATATTCTCACGCGCCACCACATCATTCGTGATCATCTACGCACCCTAGCAGTCAAACTCACACATAAATAATATAAATATAAATAAAATTTTGTCATAGTGTGCTATAAGGATATATATAGATTAAGCATATTATAAAAAAAATTTAATGTTATTTATTATTTTTATGTATTAAAAATGTAAAAAATATTATTTTTGTAATAAATAATACTAAAATATTTTTTTATAATATGTTTAATCTATGTTTTTAGGACACACGAGAACAAAATTTATATAAATATATTATGCTTATTAATTTGAGTCATCTATAAATAGTGTTTGTTTAGTATCTATGTTTATCAGAGACATGGATACAATGACATACATTTACTGTTTGTTTGATGAGACACAAATTTTAATATACACAGTGGTACATAAGCATACATGAAATATATGTATTTGGTGTCTCTTTTCTCGACTGAGACATTAATCTTAGACAAAGACATAGATTTTTGTTTACATTTTTACCCTTTTTCTCTTTTCAGGTCTTCCTTCTCCATCTCCCCTCCTCTCTCTTCTTCTAACATTGTCTCTCTCCGTCACTGCTTCATCTGCGACCGTCACTGCCATCACCATTGCCTTTGTCGTCACTACGCCCTTGTCTCTTCATCTTTCCCTTCTTGATTGATCGCTCTACCCTTACTTCTGCGATTTTACTTTCTGAGCCACTGCCGCTAGTGCTACTGATGTGATGTTGCCTCTACTCTACTTCTTTTTCGTTCATCTCCTCTCTCAAACATTTTTTTCAGATCTAGTTAGGCCAACTTTTTTTTTCTCTTTTTGTATCACATTCTTTTTTGCTTTTACTATTTTTTTAACCTGGCCTTTTTTATATCCCTCTCAAGTCTCACTTTTTTCTTTGTTTTTACTATTTTTCAGATTTTTTTTTCATCAATTTTTGTTATTAAAAAATAATTGTTAAACTGATGATTAAATTTTATTAGTGATATTCATTTGGATTGAAGGTTGAAAAGTTAGTTGTGATTGAAGAAGTCAGTAATAATGACGGTGGTAGTGGTGGTTATATTTGGAGTAAAATAGACATTTGAATTAAACGACTATGTTTTATGTATCATCACCAAACATATTACACAAATTTGTATATATTTGTGTCTATATCTATTTGTGTATTTATATTTGTGTCTTTGTGTTCAAAAAACATCAACCAAATGGAACTATAGGGAAGGCGATGAGCTCCATAGAATCGGGAATCCCTCTTTCATTCTCTATCTCTGTTTAATAAAATATCTCCCATCTCCATCCCATCTTATTAGAGATCCGCATTTATTTCTTTCATTGGAGAGACGGATATCCGTGAATATCTATGAATATTTAGTTTTTTTTAAATTAACACAATTATAATAAAATTCAATGCAATTTAACTAAATATATCAAATTAAAATACAATTAAACACAAATTCAATATAACTAATATACACATAAAATATTTAATATGTAAATTAAAATAAAACAGGGGCAGAGCTATATTGTAGCAAAGGGGGGCAATGGCCCCTAATTTTAATTTTTTTACATGTAAATTATATATAAATTTCAGTTTAGTCCCCCTTTAAAATTTTATTTTAGTCTTATTTTATTAAAAAAATATTTTTGGCCCCCTCTAATCTTTCATCTAGCTCCACCCCTAAAATAAAATAACACAAATATAAATAATTAGTTATTACAAATTTAAATATTATGTATATAATTAATTTGTTCCTTTATAAAAAAATGAAAACAAGGTCTATTAAATATATATTTATATAAAAATATTTAAGTACTTTATTTTTGTGAAGATTCTATGAGTTTTCGCAGAAAAAGTAGTTCAATTTCTGCTCCACTCTTATTTATTCATAGGGGCAAGTTCGGTCTTTACAAAAATTTTACAGATTCTTATTAATTTTTTTCGTTACACAATTTTTGCGAATATTTATGCGTATGAGTTTTTTTGCCATTCCTAGTCACTTATGAGACTTGCTTTACATATTCCATGGCCAATTATTATTATTATTATTATTATTATTATTATTATTATTATTATTATTATTATTATTATTATTATTATCATCGTATTTGGTTGATTATAAATTAATGTAACCAAAATGTTTAATTATTAGGTTTTTGCTAATGAAATTTATTTAAGGGCTAAAATTAAATGATTTTTTTTACTCTTTAATTCATTTTTAATAAAATATTAAATTCATTTACGTATGAAAATATTAAATTCAAATTTTTTAGAAAAATATTATAAAATTTATTTTTAATAAATCCAACTATATCTTAGAATTTCAATAAAATGAAATGTCGGCCTATAAATATGTAGTGGTGTATGTAAATTAACAATTTTGGTACAAAAAATAGATTTTTTTTTGACAAAAAACGTTTCGATTGTTAATGATTTTGATTACAGAAGCAATGTTTTGACTATATAGGCATCGACGAGTAAACTAAAATCAAAGAAAGATAGTGTAAAAAACATAGAAGTCGAAAGGTAGTTATTGTCTTTCTATGAGCATTAAGGCTTGCTACTCAACCTTCAAATTGAGTGGAGAATATGGATGTAAAATTTAAGGAGTAAGCTGAAGAAAGCCTAAGACTTGAAGATCAAGGAAGACATGTGTGTCAAAACTTAGGAGTCAAGATTTTTCATGGTCAAAACAAGGTCATGGCTGAGAAAAAGGAGGAAGTAAGATCGTGGGCCAAGATTCTCCATGACAACTCTATCTCCATGGTCTATAAATAGGAGAAACTCAGAAGAGTTCTAAGACTTCTTCAAAAACACTAAATCATCACACAAAACTAGGTCAAAATTCTCAGTCTCCGTAATGCAACGGAAGAACATGGAACACAAGTGTATGTGAGTATTAGAAGTCCACTTTTATTTGCTTTTCTTTTGTTTTCTTTTTCGTTTCAATTTATTTCTTTGCTTTCAGTATTTTATTGTTACTTTGCTTTCTTTTAATTTTGATTTTAATCTTTCTTTCGTTTACTTATTTTCATTTATTTTCTTTTATCGCAATTCTTTATCATTTGCCACAATTCAAGCATCTCATACGGTTTTGACACTAACATTAAGTAATTTTCGAGTCGAATTCACTCTTTTTCAAAGGAGTCGTATCTGCTTCACGAACTAAGATCTTGATAGTTGATACAAGCTTGATTCAACACCCTGTTGAGATTTACCAAAAATCAAGTAAAATAAATTGGTACGTCTGGTGGGACACTGGGTTAAGTAACGGTCAAATATTGCATGCAATTATGCAGTGATAAGTTAATAATGACTAATAGTACCTCTACTTCGACGGATACGTCGAATAATGACATTGGTGAAAATACAAGAGGTCCAGAGGCAGAGGTTGGCCCATCAAGTCAAACGACGAACCCTGTTATCATAGCAGGAATTTCGTCGATTGTGCCTGCTACATGGCTTGCATATGGGTTACCTCCAAATTACTCTCCACTATTGGATAATTCTAACATGGGATATATAGGAGGTACAACCACGACAAGGAACAACCCCTTGTATAATCCTACACCTCTTATAGGATATCCTCCAGTGGGTATACCGACTCACTATAACCCTAATATGGTAAATTATAATGCTTATCAATATCTGATGAACAATCTGCCATATTTAGGGTCGGTGTCCATGTCTGCGCAACCTAATGTAGTAATGCTAAATGTCATTTCAACACAAGGCACAGGGGCAACTCCAATAAGGCTGCCAGTTGGTTTGAGAACGTGCCTCCATATTTCCAGAGATGTCGAGACAAGTTTCTGTCAGAACGTCTCCTAACATGGTCGAATCTTTGGCTGTGTTTAAACAATAAATTGAGGATAGCCATCATGATTTGGTCAATATGCTTACACAACAGATGACTACAGTTTTAAATCCTATAAAAAAAATAATGCAAGGATCAAGCAGATAGCTCGATGTGCCGATGATATTGCGAGAGCAGTCAATTGACCGTTTATACCACCAATAGGTGGAATGTGGGTTAATAATGCAATCTTTTAATAAATAATACAAATAATAAATAAGAATAAAAAATCACGTAAAATAAAAAAATCATATACTTTTTTCATATAAGATTAAGATATATTAAAAATTAAAAAAAAGAAAATACAAATGAATACATCAAAGGTTTTTCGGCACCCAGCCCTTCATCTTCATCATTGCTATGAAAATCCTCGCACCCAGTCCTCTCTTCGAGCCCTTCATCTTCATCACTATTGAGAACCTTTATTACTGATGAGAACCCTTGCACCCAGCCCTCTCCTCCGATCCCTATCTTGCAGCCCTCCGTCGCACCCTCTCTTTCGCACCCTCTCTGTCGCAACCCTCGCACCCTAACTGCAAGCCTCCTCCTCAGGTTCACAACCTCACACCCTCTCTCGCAACCCTCCATCAGCACTACTCCGTTGTCACTGCTTTGTTGGCACACCTTGCATCGGCGTGCCCTTTCTCAATCGACGATGTCTGTCGTAAACCCTAAACACCAAAGACATTGTTGCTTATCCCTCAATCGACGCTCAACCGTCACTACCTATCCCTCAATCAGCGCTCAACCCTCACCATGAATAGTACAAGGTAACTATTTCTTCCCTTTGTTTCTCTGTTCTTATGATAAGGACCATTATTTTGGTTTCCTGGCTGTGAATCCATAGTTGTAAGAACCGGACTGGACTGACCAATTCGATCGAAAAACTGGTGAACCGGTCAGGTAGTCGGTCCGGTTGAAGTGTCTGACCGAAGAAGGAAAAGAACCTATGATAACCGGTTTGGACCAGACAATTTTGATAAAACCGGTCATCCAGCGGTTTTAAATAATCGGCCAGTTCGTTTTGCTGATTTATATATAAAAAAAACTAAATCCCTAATCTCTCAAGCCTCACTGTCTCCATCTCTCAATCTCCCTCTCAACTCTCAAGTCTCAGCCTCACTCAGCCTTACTCTGTCAATCTCATAGTCCTAAAAGAACTACCAGCCACCACCACCGCACGATTGCTACCACGATCATCGACTCCCCTGCTTCGTCTCCGTACCGGTTCCTGCACCTTCGGCCTCTGTTCGCGTCACATCGTCCCTGCGGCTTCACTTCGTCCACCATGCTATGAAATACGAACCCTTGACTTCCCTTGTTTTTCAGGTCAGTTTTCTCCTTTTTTATTCTATTGGGGCTTGAGGCATGCTTCTGATTGCTAGAGAATAAATGATTTTA
Organism: Arachis duranensis; assembly: GCF_000817695.3. NCBI lineage: Eukaryota > Viridiplantae > Streptophyta > Magnoliopsida > Fabales > Fabaceae > Arachis > Arachis duranensis. The sequence continues at coordinate 72,460,438 of NC_029773.3, read as the reverse complement.
GGGCTTGATGGACCTGTTGTGCAGCTACCAAAAGATCCGACGATGAGCTTCCAATTTTCAACACCTGGTTAGTGAGGTTCTCTTGCTAGATCTGGGTACTCCTTGGCTTATCTGCTGTTGTAGGATTGGTCTTGTATGTTGTGCATCATAACCAAAATGAAGAAGAGGACAAATATCTTTCTGAAAAAATATTACTATGCATATTCTCTGTTTGATAATTTGTTTGTTATGTTTGTTGATGAGTTTTTTTAAATTTTTAGAGTTTGATTATGACGAGGTTTGTGGTTGGTGCTTACTTTTATTGTTAACTTGGTGGGTATTGTGTTATTGTTTCTTCATTTTACATTCTAACTTCTGATAATTGAATTCATAATATTTTTCTCATTTCTAATAAATTGTGCTTTGAAATAAGTAGTAATAATAATAGAAAAATAGTTGGTACTTATTGAAATTTTTGGAGCAATTACAAAGTTTGTTGTGTGAAATGGTCCAATTCATAAATATTTTACATGGGACCGGTTTTACCGGTTCAACCAGTAATTTATCGGTTAAACCAATAAACTAGTGAACCAATAACTTGACCGGTTTGATTACCGGTTCAGTTCTTACAACTATGTGTGAATCTGTTCCTGTGTTGCAGATGTGAAAATGAAAGTTTAAATTTTGGCATATTAAATTTAGGAATATGTTAGGATCCAATATTTTTACCCAAAAAAAAACCTCAGAGAATTGGCTCTTGTGAATCTGTTCTTGTGAATCTGTTCCTGTGTTGCAGATTGTGTATTATCAAGTTTAATTGTGCTTGCTACCTATGCTGTTGTGTATTATCAAGGTATTCGTTTATCTAATTTAATCTAATATAATTGATTCAATATAATTGAGTTTGTTGAGTGCTATCAATGTCGTCATTTACTTTGTTGCTGCTAAGTGGTACGTTTACAAAGAGAAAAGGTTTGCTGAGGTTGGTATCGAATTGGAAGAACAAGAAAACTTTAGTAACTTCCATTACTTAATTAATAGGAATTCATATATATCACAACATAAATTTCTTTCCAAATTCAACTGTCTTCTTTTTTCTTTCTCTTTTTTCCCCTTATAACTACTGGTGCTTGTATTACTATGCTAAAAACAAGAATATCTTCAAGTTAAATTTAAGTGTCAGCGTTATTGTTTGTCATGTATGTAAGCTTGTAACCATAGTTTCTATGTGAATATATAAAGCATGTAGGATAGAGAAAATAGAAAGAAAGAAATAGTGAATAGTTTGCTTTGGAATTAAAGAATCTTGTTTAATTTGTACTCATCTAGCATTTTGTATTTTGTTTTCTTTCAAATGCATTAGTGAACCTCACCAAAATTTATTGGATAATGCCTAGCAGAGAATCATATGTACACCATGTGATATAATAGGACAAAAACATTATTGTATATTAACTTCTATTACTAGTACAACATCATTAGACAAGATAGATAAGATACACACACTTCTGTCTTCGTAATAGAAATTGATAGGAGCGGTTGAAGCATTTGACTTTTCATAGTATTATTTATGCGTCCAAGTGCTTATCTTGATGGTATCTAATATAATTGGTATTCATTCATGGTATCTTGTAGTTACTTGATCATATTGGTATTCAAGGAGAAACCTCTTAAATATATTGATATGTTTTTTCAAGGTTCTGAAAACCGAACCGGTCATCAAACCGTTTTAGTTACTGGTTCATTGGTTTATAGGTTCAATCGATTCGACCGTGATTGAACCGAAAAAACCATTTTATAATAATTAAAAAAATTACAATAGAACCTTAATAGAAGTTATTTTCTTCTAATAACTAAATATAACTACAGATACTTCTGACCAATTGTAACCTCTGCATGAGAGTACACAATTATAATTTTAGAGTACATAAATTGTAACTTCTGTAAGATATGTAATTGGCACTTGTAATTGGCACTTTTTTGAACATATTCAACAAGTCTTCATGATTTCTTCAACCATTACATGTCGAATTTCAACCAACTTGCTCCCCATTAGTGCATAGTCAGTTTTACATACATATAGAAGAAGAAGCTTCATTATAAAGTGTGTTCAAGAACATGTGCAAAGCAATCGCACAAAAATCTATCTTTTTAATATATGCATGATAAATCAAGATTATAACCCTAAATCTGACTTCCATCCAGATAACATGATATAAGCAGGGTTGGACTTGCAAAATTAACATTATATAACCTAGTTATGTTTGTTTTATAAATACGATTACACAGATACATGATATTTTAAAATAAACCAAACAAACATGCATTTCAGAAATTACAACTCAGGAAAAATTCTCAAACTTTGAAGCATACTACTGTTAAATTATTTCCACTCCTAGTTATCAAAACCACTTTGATTATTCAAAGAACTATTCAGCAGCAACACACAATGGTTAATGCAGAAACACACAATGGTTAATGCAGAATGCATTCACATATGGTGAAAACAGAACAATTGTTTCCCAGAACAATGGCTCGTTGATTTTTAGAACAGACTTTTCTTATTAGATGAAGTGAAAGTTAATATTGCAATGATGCACTACAACTCATAAAAGATTATAGGAAACAACATATCCAGGATTTCACCACCAATACAAACAGTTTCTGTGTTTTATAATTTACCGATCATAGAGTAGAAGATATCATTCTGATTTGATTTTCCATGTCACCACTTTCATGCATATATTCATCAAGAAATTAAATAAAATACAACAGATAAAAGAGGGGGTTGAAGGGGAAAAACAACAAAGTTCAATATTAATTAAGAACAATTATTCAACCTATTATTCAACCTAGTAATTCACAAATCAATTAACAATTATTCAACCCATAACAAGTTCACAGATTATTCAACAATAATTATTCAACAATTATTGTTAAAAAAATACCTAAAAGCTAGAAGCAATGAAGCATAGAACAGAGCTGGCGATGGAGGCAGGAACATAGCTTGCGATAGAGGAACAGAGATGGCACCAGCGGCGGTGGAAGAGAGCTTCGCGATGGAGGCAGGAGGCGAGCCCGGCGACTGGGCTTCCACTACTGAGAGTCTGAGACGTTAGCTGCACGAGCAGGAGTGAGGGACCGAGTGAGCTTCGAAGCTCCAACTTGCGACGGCGTCAAGATCAATCCGGCGGCTGAACTGAGCTCACCGGCGTTGAGAGGAATGACTAGCTCGAGGGTGATAGGAGGGACGAGGGAGAGAGTGTCCTGCTGCTGCGCCGTTGGAGAATTGGAGTGAGTTAGGGTTGGTAAGGGTTGGGAGGGTTACTGGTTAGAGATCATAATGCTAAACGGCTGCGTTTTGGCATTGTCTGGGCAAAATAAGAAAACCAGCCGGGTCCCGGTTCGCTTCGACTGACCGGTTATCGGCCGGTTTAGCGGTTCAACTCTGATTTTTAATTTTTGCGGTTTTGGCATTTAATCGAACCGTAATTCTCATCGGTTCACGGTTAAACTGGTTCGACCGGGTGGTTCGAACCGGTTTTCAGAACATTGGTTTTTTTTTCACATTCACATTAGATATTCCATAAAGATAGCTGAACAGTTATATGATTTATTCAAGAGGAAGATAACGTAAGACTAGTGCAGAAAACTGGTCTGTAATTAAAGCAGATCAAAGGAAGAGGAATTGGCACAGCAATCCTTCTTCTTCTACTGTCTTGAAGAGCAAGTGCTAAAGGTTTGATGTGAGTAAAATAATCTAAAATTTTTACACAGTTGCTCGATTACAACTGTTCTCATTCATACAATCAATGTAAAAAAGTAGTTTAGTTTTGTTAGGTGACTTTACCTAATTGAATGCATGTCTAAAATTGCTTAACTTGAAAGTACATTAAAGTTAAACTTTATAAATATGTCCTTGTGTGAGAGATTTTGTTTCTGGTGCTAAAATTTTATGAGAGTAATATTTATACAATAAGTTCTTTCTGGATCGCATCCGCAATGCCACAAAATAAATTAAGAGGATACAAATGAAGCGAAATGATTGGCTCACTTATAACAGAATCGATCTTGTGGATTGTAATGTTACTATTATCTATCTTGTTTCAGATTTTGCTGATTGGACTTGGGAGGAGTTCAATTTGATTTCTTTTAAATTAAGAGGATACAAAACTCTTACCACTAATGCTTTCTTTTATTGTCACAATTTGATTGGAAGATGGCAACAATGATAGCAAAGGGTTGCAGCAAAGGCAAAGCGTCTCGAGTTTTATGTGTCTGGTGAAGAGGTTAGCTTTTATTGGGTTTTTTTCCTGCATCCTGGTATTGTAGTTTGGGATAATATTTGATTTCCCTGATGTGGGCACTGAAGTTTAACGTTTGATTTGTGATTGTGGTTTGGGTTTAGAGTCAGTTAACCTTCTCTAATTTGGTTGTATTTATTTTGTTTTGTGTCATGTGACAAAGCCTTGAGCAAATTGGTAACAGAGCAGAACGCCTTAGGATTAAATCAGATATATATTTAATATTTTGTTTTGATTTATGTATTCTCCAGTGGTCAGAGCAAAATGTTAAGTTGAATGATGCTGAGCACAAGTTAAAAGATCAAGGACGTCAACTAAAGATTCAACAGAAAAGAATTGGTTCTACTAAAAAGACAATTCATGCTTTGTATAAAAAGTTGAATCTCCCACTTTCTTTAACTTTGTCTGATCCTGTAGAAGATGAGCTTGGGGCTCTAGTGATGATGAGGATGATAATATAAGTGATTGATGTTAGAAGTATATATTTTTTCTGATTTAGATTAAAGAATTTTTAGGTGAATTAGTTAGTACATTTTATTTTATTCATGATATTTGACCTTTTTAAAGGCTTCCTTTGTTTTAGTTTAAGTATTTTTTTCATATTTTAGTTTGATTACATTTATGGACAAAAGTATTTTAATAATATATTTATTTAACTCTTTTATGGTAATTACCTTTTTCATGACTTTATTATGTGTTTATAATTTCGATGATGTAATATGAAAAAATGATTATGATGGTTTTAATATAGAAAGTAGATCGAATACAATTTATTTTCTAAAATTTTTACATATTAAATAGCAAATTATTTTGTATGAAAATTGTTTGAAATATTATATTAAATTTGTAGAAATTTGTGCGAAAATAATTTTTTTTTGTATCAAATTTGTTTCAAATAAGTAAATTCTTTTAAATTAAATTTGTCTGAAATTTAATTGAAAAGAAATATTTGATTTGACCAAAATTTGTTAAAAAAAATTTGTTATATTTGAATAAATTCGTTAGAAATTTGTCTGAAATAAAATATATTTTTTGTTTGAAATTTGTCTAAAATAAAATATTTTTATGTTTAAAATTTGTCTGAAATATATTGTCTTTATGTTGGCTAATCTGTCTAAAATTTGTCTCAAATACATTATAATAGTTAGAAATCTAGCAGATAAATGCCTATTTGAAATCTGCCACAAAATCATCTGAAAAGAATTTCGGACGAGATTTTCAAACAAAATGTAAATTAACAACAAGACTTTTGGGACAAAAAAAATTCGTCCCAATTTTGTTTGAAAAAATTTTTTGTCTCTAATTTATTCGAAATTTATTTTAATTTTGTCTCAAAATTCGTCCGAAAAAATCCTATTTCTATTAGTGGCAAAATGTTTAATTATTAGGTTTTTGCTAATGAATTTTGTTTAAGGGCTAAAATTAAATGAAATTTTTTTACTCTTTAATTCATTTCTAATAAAATATTTAATTCATTTATGTATCAAAATATTAAATTCAAACTTGTTAGTAAAATATTATAAAATTCATTTCTAATAAATCTAACTATATCTTAGAATTTCAATAAAATGAAATGTCAGCTTATAAATATGTAATGGTGTATGTCAATTAACAAGTGTTGGTATAAAAATAGATTTTTTTTGACAAAAAAGTGTTTCGATTGTTAATGATTTTGATTACAGAAGCAGTGTTTCGACTATAGAGGCATAGACGAGTAAATTGAAGTCAAAGAAAGATGGTGCAAAAAACATCGAAGTCGAAAAGTAGTTATTATCTTTCTATGAGCATTAAGATTTGTTACTCGACCTTCAAATTGAGTGGAGAATATGGATGCAAAACTTGAGGAGTAAGCTGAAGAAAATGTGGGACTTGAAGATCAAGGAAGTCGTGCGTGTCAAAACTTAGGAGTCAAAATTTTTCATGGTCATGACAAGGTCATGATTGAGAAAAAGAAGGAAATAAGATCGTGGGCCAAGATTCTCTATGGCAAGTCTATCTCCATGGTCTATAAATAGGAGAAACTAAGAAAAGTTCTGAGACTTTGATGATTGAATTTTTGACGGTTTAGAATTTCACCAATGAAGTCTCGTTGTAAAGTATAGTCTCTAAACCAACAATAATCTTTTCATACAAAAATTTGTTTGTCACAAGTACAAACCCCTAAAATCTATAAACTGAAGTATTTAAACCTCGGGTCGTTCTCCCTAGGAATTACAATAAAGTGTCTTGTTATTGGTTGTGAGTTATTTTGGGGTTTTTGAGATTTTAGACAAGAATTATAAATGGCAAAGGAAATAAACTAACAACTAACGAAGCTCTTGGCAAGATATGAGAACTAGAAGTCCTATCCTAGTTATCCTCCTCAATTGTGACAACAAATTGTCCATTGCTCCCACTTAGTTAACCTCTAGCCATGGAGAAAAGTCAAGTGGATGAATCAATTTGATTCCTTAAGTCCTAATCAACTTCCAAGGGAAAGACTAGCTTTAGAGGCATTCAAATCAATTAGCAACTTCTAATTATCAATCAACAAAGGAATTAGATAACTCAAGAGTCACTAATTACTCTACCTAGGCCAAGAGGAACAAAACCTACACTAAAACCCAACCAAGTTTTTCATCAAACACTTGGAAGATGCAAAAGAAAAGCAAAGCAAATTGACAACAAGAATAGAATCTAACAACAATTATTGAAAGGAATTAACAACAACAATCAAAAGAAACACAATTATTATGAATTACCTTGAATTGAATGGAAAGAAAATGGAAGAAACAATAGTAGATCTACAACAAAGCATAGAAACAACATAAAGGAAATTACAACAAAAGAATAGAGGAAGATGAATGTAACAACAAAGAATTGAGAGGTAGAAGTAGGTGAGAGCAAAGATTAAAACCTAGAGCTAAGAACTAAACCTAAACCTAATCCTAATCTTAATCTTAGAGAGAAGTGAGAGCTTCTCTCTCTAAAACTAACTCTAAACTAATCCTAATGAGTGTAAATGATGCTAAGTTATTAATTCCCTTCAATCCTTGGTCCTTTAAATGCATTTTGGCGCCAAAGTTGGTTGCAATTTGGGCCCCACAGCTCTCAGAAGTCGCTGGTCATGTTTTCAATTAAAAAATCATGTGCGACCATCGGCGTGTATGCGTACAGCGTGCGTACGCACACATAGGGATTTTCGCAATTCGCGCGTAGGCGCATAGTGCGCACGTACGTCCCTGGGCTTTTTCGAAATCTTTGACTTTTCATGATTCCTCTACTTTGCATGCTTTCCTCTTCATTTCTTTGGTCCATTCCTAGCCTTTTTCAATCTGAAATCACTAACAAACAAATCAAGGCATCTAGTAGAATCAAAGGTGAATAAAAATCATCAAATTAAAGCCTAGAAAGCATGTCTTCACTCTTAAGCATAAATTGGGAAACAATCATGAAACCATGCTATTTCATTGAATAAATATGGGTAAAAGGTCATAAAATCTCCTAAATTAAGCACAAGATAAACCCTACAAATGGGGTTTATCAACCTCCCCACACTTAAACCAAGCATGTCCTCATGCTTAAACCAAGAGAAAGCAAAGGGTATCAACATTTATTCAATGTAAACTAACTAAATGCAACCTAAACTATATGCAACTATCTAAATGCATGCAATTGCTTGGTTAAAATAAATCAATACCCAAGAGAACATATATGCACAAGGGCCTAGGACTAGCAAGTCTAATCCACAATTGAATTGAGTTATTAAATATTTTTACAAACTTGCATGAAAAGTGATGATTGTAGGTGGAAACATGTAATCGAGCAATCGAACCCTCACCGGATGTGTTTGCACTTTATTCGCTCAAGTGTTTAGGGTTGATTCACTCAATTCTCTCCTAATCATGCTTTTCAAGATTTGTTTTTCTTCTAACAATCAACATTTATTCCATGCATGCATACAAGTATCATGAGGTCTTTTCTTTAGGTTGTAATGGGACTAGGGTCAAGGTAGGATGCATATTTGGTCAAGTGAGCTTGAAATTTGAATCTTTGATAAGCTTAAACTTCCCACCTAACCTATGACATCCTATACAATTAAGTTCTAACCTAATTACTCATTTTTCACTTTTTCACATACTCATATATCCTTTTTCGTTTCACAACACTTATGCATTGATTTTATTGAGCTACACTTTGCTTTGGGGCATTTTGTCCTCTTTTTATTTCTTTCTTTTTCTTCTTTTTCTTTCTTTTCTTTTTCATATTATTTTTCTTTTTCTTTTCTTTTTCTTTTTTTTCTCATTTTTCATTTTTTTTCTTTCAAGCTATATACAAGAACATCAATGCATAAGGCCTATACATTTAATCAATACATGAACATGCACCCAATTCCCAAATATTTACAATAACAATACAAAGCTACCCTTTTATTCACCCAATGTCCCAAGATTCCCACACTTGAATGTTACACACACACTAGCCTAAGCTAATCAAAGATCCAAATAAGGACATTTATTGTTTTCCGCTTTAAGGCTTGTAATGTGCTAAATTAAGGACAAAGTGGGTTAAGCGTAGGCTCAAATTTGGCTAACAAAGGAAGAAAAAAGGTAAGGCTATTTGGGTAAGTGAGCTAAATGAAGTGATAGCCTCAATCATATAAATGCATGAATACACAACATAATGGACATAAAGAATCAAACAAATCAAAGATCATAATCATAGGAAGAGAACAATTGCACACAAGAAGGAAAAATAAGTGGTTATAAGATGTAACCACACCATTAGGCTCAAATCTCACTTGCTTATATTCTTAGCTCAAAAATATGATCCACAATATATGTGATTCAAGCAAGTTTAATGAAAAGTTTTCACTCAAATCAATTGAGGTGCCCTATGGATAGAAATCTTAGAAGAATCTTATTATTTTGCAAAATAAGAAAATACAAGTAAAAATTCTAAAAACCTAAAATAAAATGCAAAAGTATTGGATTTAGAAATTTGTCACCCAAAATCACCGAACGGTCGGACGACCTCCCCACACTTATAAGTTTGCACCGTCCTCGGTGCACTCAAAAATGAGCAAGGGGGTATGGCGACTCTCCGGGTTGCTACCTTCAGCTGGTAGGTCAACCGGTTGCTGTATGTTCTTCTTCTTGCTTCCATGTTTGCTTGTGGTGTATTGTTCATAAAAAATAGAAAATAACACCATAAGATAACAAGAGATAAAAGCAAGGAAGCATAATTATTGGAATGAGGTACTAATCACTAGAATGAGGTGAGTGAATTAATGTGACATTAATGACAAATAAGCATGTGAATTCTAAATTGCGTGGTTTAGAACACCCACTAGCATAAAAAGTGATGTCACAAAAGAAGCACGCACTTCACTTATCCTAGTGTACTCGAGATGCTTTAAGTGAACTTGTAAGGTAAAACAAACATTGAAGAAACATGAAAACATTCAAGTCAAACATATATGGATGCATAGAATCATGAAATACAATGCATTAGGATAAATGCACAACATCCATCAAGAAATTGCTTAATAGAGGAAAAAGATTCCAATTACATGATGGCTAGCTACAACCTGCAATTCAAAAGAGTTACAAGCTCGAAGGCAATTCTCATCACTTGGTATTTTTCAAAAGGTAAGCATGAAAAACTCAAAACCAAGTAGCAAAATATAACCTCAATCATAGAATCCAACAAAGATTATCTAAAAACATTCATGCTAAAATAACATTTAGGCAATAAAGGGGCAACAATGCATAGTAAACAAAGTCAATAATCCAACACTTATAATGAAAAGAGAGAAAATAAAATAAAAACTAACTAAAACTAACTACTTAACTAACCAAATAACTAATTAACTAACTCAAATAGATGGTTATCAATGGTATTTGGAAGTGTTGGATGAGGGGTAGGAGGAGGGAAGAAGAAAGGAGAAGGAAAGAAATAGAAGGAAGAGAAGAAAAGAAATGTTTGAAATAAGGGCATCCGCGCGTACGCACGCATGGCGCGCGCGCGCGGATGGGTGAGTAGAGAGGGGGCGCGGACGCGTACGATGCACGTCCGCGTGGGTGGTTGGCCATGCCAGGAGCTTAATGTTGGCCCAGAGTTGGCGCAACTCTCGGCCTGAAGTATAGTGCCGCATCTGTGAAGGGGCGCATACACGCACAGCGTGCGTACGCGTCCCTGCTCCCTTTTTTTCCTTTTCTTTTTCTTTTGTTTTTCGAGAGTGACGCATGCACGCCATGCGTGTGTACGCATGAGGTCGTTTGTGCCCCAGGCATAATGCACGCACAACGTTCGCATAACTCTCGGGTTATTGGCTGGGGGTGGAACTTCTGCATCCACGCGTGCGCGCCATGTGCGCTTGCACGTGGATGGTCGAAAATGCTTGGAGTGCGCGTACGCACCATGTACGCGTACGCGTGGATGGTGCTCTATTTTTTCAAAATTTTTCCAAGTTCTTGCACCAAACCAAGCCTTCCAAACCTCCAAACAGCTACCAAAACACCTTAAAACCTTATTTAACATACTAACTATCAAATAAACTCAACCAAATAATCTAAACACGAAATTAAACTAATTCTACCAATATGTACAAAAGAGAAAATGAAAGGATTTTACCATGGTGGGGTGTCTCCCACCTAGCACTTTTGTTTATTATCCTTAAGTTGGACTTATGGGGAGCTCCTCTCAAGGTGGCTTGTGCTTAAATTCATCTTGGAACTCCCACTAATGCTTGGTTTTCCATTGTGCCCCAAGATTTCTCATTTGTTCCACCAAGTGTTGATGGAGTTCTTCACAAGCTTGGGGCTCCCAAAGCTTATCCCGAGATCCCACACTTTATTTTCACACCCGTCTTGAAGTTGATCATTATTATTAGTCCATCCGGGTGGTAGGCATGATAAATTCTCAATATAGTGGCCAACAATCCTCCTAGACCTATCTAGTTGAGCACTACTCCAACCTTTATATCTCATGTTTGAAGCATCAACCATAATGAGCCTTGATTTGCAATGCCAACCACAAGACATTTTTTGTTTACGCTTCATCCCACAAAGCTCCCTAAGTTGACCATCCGTTTCAAGTAAGCCATACTCAAGTGGGACAATAAAGCTAATAGAAATGAGTTTTACCCACTCAAGTGAAGGAGTAGATGGCAACCTAGGCAAAGATGATTTCGAGATTATTGACAAAGCATATTCAACTCCCATCCTTCTATTTCTAAGGACTTCCATCTCCTCACAAGATCCCTTAATCTCAATCCTTTGTTCAACAATTTTATCTAAGCCTTTTCCCTTACTTAATTCATAAATGGGAGGGTGAGAGAAATTTACCTCCACATTACTTTCCATCTCATCGGGAGAAGGTTCTTCAAGTTCAAAGGATCTACCACCACTAGAATTTGATGCTTGCTCTTCATTGCCATGGGAACTCAATTCTTGTTCTATCCCATCCAAGTCTTCATATAGAATATGCCTTGGAGGTTGTGCACATCTCTCCTCAACATCAATTTCAATTTTCTTGGAAGGGTCTTCTTCAACTCTAGGTTCCCATAGAGGTTCCGCATCTCCTAAGTCTTCAACCATTTCTTCCTTTTCTTCGATAATCCTAGCTTCCTCCAATTGTTCTAATACAAAGCAACTTCCCTTATTTCCCACCAGAGTTTCCAATCTCTCCTTCATGCTATGTTCTTCATTCGATTCTCCACATGTAACCATGGGAGTTCCTTGAGTGTTCAAGCATTGGGAGGCTAATTGATTTGTTACCGCATCCAAGGCGGCCATGAAATTTTGCACATCCCTTTTCATCTCTTCTTGCCCTTGAATAAGAACACTAAGGATTTCATCCATTAGAGATTGGGGTGGGTGGAAGGGTTCATCAATTTGGGGGAAGGGTTCATAGTAGGAAGGTAGTTCTTCTTGGTAGAGTTGTGGTGGTTCAATATTTTCCATTTTTTCCACTTGTTGCACAACACACTCCATGGTTGCTTGAAATTGATCCAATGCTTCTTTGAGACGATCCCTTGACTCTTGTTCTTCTTGGATGTCATGAGTAGGATCATAAGGCTCTTGGATTGAAGGACATGAGTATTCTTTCATGGGAGGTTGTGGTGGAAAGTAGTATTCATCTTGTGGTTGGAAATTTTCATATATTGGAGGTGGTTCATCTTGGTAATAATATGGAGGGGGTGGCTCTTGAAAATGTTGATGTTGGAGTGGTGATGGCTCTATGTGTGGTTCATATGGATCATATGGTTGTTGGTAGGATGGATATGGATTAGGGTCATATGAAGGTGGTTGGTGAAAAGAGGCTTGTGAGTATGGTTGAGGGCTATGTTGAGGACATGACTCATAGGCATATGGTGGTGGTTCTTGATAGTCACAAGGAGATTCACCATAGCCATTGGATTGGTATGCATCATAGAATGGCTCTTCTTCATAGTGCATTGGTGGAGGTTGTTGCCATGAGGAGTGATCATATGCATATGGCTCCTCCCACCTTTGAGTGTCCCATCTTTGATACACATTCTCATTGAAGTTCTCATCACCTACAACATAGTTGTAATCACACTCATAGCCAAAGTGAGAATTTATAATGGAAAGAGAAAACAAAAATCAAAAGATAATAGAAAACAAAAGAAACAAAATTCTACAACTAGCAAATAAAGCAAAAAGCAAGATATTCACACTATTCACATATGTACAATAACCAATAACATAACACCATTGCAATTCCCCAGCAACGACGCTATTTTGATGATTGGATTTTTAATGGTTTAGAATTTCACCAATTAAGTCTCATTGTAAAGTATAGTCTCTAAACCAACAATAATCCTTTCCTACAAAAATTTGTTTGTCACAAGAACAAACCCCTAAAATCTATAAACCGAAGTATTTAAACCTCGGGTCATTCTCCCTAGGAATTACAATAAAGTGTCTTGTTATTGGTTGTGAGTTATTTTGGGGTTTTTGAGATTTTAGACAAGAATTATAAATGGCAAAGGAAATAAACTAACAACTAACGAATCTCTTGGCAAGATATGAGAACTAGAAGTCATATCCTAGTTATCCTCCTCAATTGTGACAACAAATTGTCCATTGCTCCCACTTAGTTAACCTCTAGCCATGGAGAAAAGTCAAGTGGATGAATCAATTTGATTCCTCAAGTCCTAATCAACTCCCAAGGGAAAGACTAGCTTTAGAGGCATTCAAATCAATTAGCAACTTCTAATTATCAATCAACAAAGAAATTAGATAACTCAAGAGTCACTAATTACTCTACCTAGGCCAAGAGGAACAAAACCTACACTAAAACTCAACCAAGCATTTCATCAAACACTTGGAAGATGCAAAAGAAAAGCAAAGCAAATTGACAACAAGAATAGAATCTAACAACAATTATTGAAAGGAATTAACAACAACAATCAAAAGAAACACAATTATTATGAATTATCTTAAATTGAATGGAAAGAAAATGGAAGGAATAATAATAGATCTACAACAAAGCATAGAAACAACATAAAGCAAATTACAACAAAAGAATAAAGGAAGATGAATGTAACAACAAAGAATTGAGAGGTAGAAGTAGGTGAGAGCAAAGATTAAAACCTAGAGCTAAGGACTAAACCTAATCCTAATCCTAATCCTAATCCTAGAGAGAAGTGAGAGCTTCTCTCTCTCTAAAACTAACTCTAAACTAATCCTAATGAGTGTAAATGATGCTAAGTTGTTAATTCCCTTCAATCCTTGGTCCTTTAAATGCATTTTGGCGCCAAAGTTGGTTGCAATTTGGGCCCCACAGCTCTCAGAAGTCGCTGGTCACGTTTTCTATTAAAAAATCATGTGCGGCCATCGGCGCGTACGCGCATAGCGTGCGTGCGCGCACATAGGGATTTTCGCAATTCGCGCATAGGCGCATAGTGCACACGTGCGTCCCTGGGCTTTTTCCAAATCTTTGACTTTTCATGATTCCTCCACTTTGCATGCTTTCCTCTTCATTCCTTTGGTCTATTCCTAGCCTTTTCAATCTAAAATCATTAACAAACAAATCAAGGCATCTAGTGGAATCAAAGGTGAATAAAAATCATCAAATTAAAGCCTTGAAAGCATGTCTTCACTCTTAAGCATAAATTGAGAAACAATCATGAAACCATGCTATTTCATTAAATAAATGTGGGTAAAAGATCATAAAATCTCCTAAATTAAGCACAAGATAAACCCTACAAAAAAAAAGCAATAAAAAGGGGACAAAATGCCCCAAAGCGAAGCTCAATAAAGTCAATGCATATGTGTTGTAAAGCGGAAAGAAAATGCATGAGTATGTGAAAAAGTGAGGAATGGGTAGTTAGATTAGTACTTAATTGTATAGGTTATTATATAGGTTAGGTGGAAAAGTCTAGGTTAATCAAAGATTCAAATTCTAGTCCACTTAATCATATATGATCTTACCTTGACCCTATTCCCATTATAACCTAAAGAAGAGACCTCATGATACTTGTATGCATGCATGAAATATATGTCGATTGTTAGAAGAAGAACAAATCTTAAAAAGCATGATTAGGAGAGAATTGAGAGAATCAACCCAAACACTTGAGCGAATAGAGTGCAAATACATCCGGTGAGGGTTTGATGCTCAATTACATGCTTCCACCTACAATCATCACTTTTCATGCAAGTTTGTAAAAATATTTGATAGCTCAATTCAATTGTGGTTTGGCATGGTTGTCAATACCTTTGGCCTTTGTGTTTATATTTGTATTCTTGGAAATTGATTTATTTTGACCAAGCAATCGCATTCATTTAGATAGTTGCATATAGGTAGATTGTATTTAGTTAGTTTCCATTGAATAAATGCCATGCCCTTTACTTCATTCTTAGTTTAAGCATGAAGACATGATTGGTTTAAGTGTGGGGAGGTTGATAAACCCCATTTGTAGGGTTTATCTTGTATTAATTTTAGGAGATTTTAATACCTTTTACCCACATTTATTCAATGAATTAGCATGATTTTGTGATTGTCTCCTTATTTGTGCTTAGATGTGAAAACATGCTTTTTAGGCCTTTAACTTGATGATTTTAATCTCCCTTTGATTCTACTAGATGCCTTGATGTGTTTGTTAGTGATTTCAGGTTGAAAAGGCTAGGAATGGATCAAAGGAGTGAAGAGGAAAGCATGCAAAGTGGAGAAATCATGAAAAGGCAAAGAGTTGAACTCGCCCATGGATGCGCGCGCGCACCAGGAGCTTACGCGCACCTTGCAAATTACCCCATGGATGCGTACGCGCACTGTACGCATACGCGTCGATGCTGATACTTGATTTTTAAGCGAATTCGCGCCCAGCAAATTCTCAGGAGTTGTGGGGCCCAATCCTAACCAACTTTGGTGCCAAAGATGCTATTTAAAGCCAAGGATTGAAGAGCAAAGGGACTTTTGATCATTCACACTCATTAGGATTAGTTTAGAGTTAGTTTTAGAGAGAGAAGCTCTCACTTCTCTCTAGGATTAGGATTAGGATTAGGTTTAGTTCTTAGATCTAGGTTTTCATTCATGCTTTCTTCTACTTCTACCTTTCAATTCCTTGTTGTTACATTCATTCTTCTTCTATTATTTTGTTGTAATTTCCTTTATGTTGCTTCTATGTTTTGTTGTAGATCTACTCTTGTTTCTTCTATTTTCTTTCCATTCAATTCAAGGTAATTCATAATAATTGTGTTTCTTTTGATTGTTGTTGTTAATTCTTTTCAATAATAGTTGTTAGATTCTATTATTGTTGTCAATTTACTATGCTTTCCTTTTTTGCCTTCCAAGTGTTTGATGAAATACTTGGTTGGATTTTAGAGTAGAATTTTATGCTCTTGGCTTAGAAAGGTAACTTAGAAACTCTTGAGTTACTAATGTCCAAGTAATTGATGATTGGGAGCCATTGACTCTAGTTCTCACTAATTGAATTAGTGGAGAGTTAGGACCTATAAACTTGGATTGATATTTACTACTAGTTAGAGGATGATTTAATGAGATTAATCTTTGCCAATTCTCATATTGTGGTTAGTGATTAGGATAGAGATCCTTGACCACCAACCCTTGCCAAGACCTTTTTAACCATTAGTTTATTTTCTTGCCATTTATCTTTCATGTTTCTTATCAAAACCCCAAAAATAACTCATAACCAATAACAAGATACTTTATTGTAATTCCTAGGGAGAACGACCCGAGGTTTAATACTTCGGTTTATAGATTTTAGGGGTTTGTTACTTGTGACAAACAAATTTTTGTATGAAAGGATTAGTGTTGGTTTAGAAACTATACTTGCAACGAGATTTCATTTGTAAAATTCTAAACCGTCAAGAATCTAATCTTCAAAATGGCGAACCCCGGCAACGGCGCCATTTTGATGATTGGATTTTTGACAGTTTAGAATTTCACCAATGAAGTCTCGTTGTAAAGTATAGTCTTTAAACCAACAATAATCCTTTCATACAAAAATTTGTTTGTCACAAGTACAAACCCCTAAAATCTATAAACCGAAGTATTTAAACCTAAGGTTGTTCTCCCTAGGAATTACAATAAAGTGTCTTGTTATTGGTTGTGAGTTATTTTGGGATTTTTGAGATTTTAGACAATAATTATAAATGGCAAAGGAAATAAACTAACAACTAACGAAGCTCTTGGCAAGATATGAGAATCAGAAGTCCTATCCTTGTTATCCTCCTCAATTATGACAACAAATTGTCCATTGCTCCCACTTAGTTGACCTCTAGCCATGGAGGAAAGTCAAGTAGATGAATCAATTTGATTCCTTAAGTCTTAATTAACTCCCAAGGGAAAGACTAGCTTTAGAGGCATTCAAATCAATTAGCAACTTCTAATTATCAATCAACAAAGAAATTAGATAACTCAAGAGTCACTAATTACTCTACCTAGGCCAAGAGAAAAAAAACCTACACTAAAACCCAACCAAGCATTTCATCAAACACTTGGAAGATGCAAAAGAAAAGCAAAGTAAATTGACAACAAGAATAGAATCTAACAACAATTATTGAAAGGAATTAACAACAACAATTAAAAGAAACACAATTATTATGAATTACCTTGAATTGAATGGAAAGAAAATGGAAGAAACAATAGTAGATCTACAACAAAGCATAGAAACAACATAAAGGAAATTACAACAAAAGAATAGAGGAAGATGAATGTAACAACAAAGAATTGAGAGGTAGAAGTAGGTGAGAGCAAAGATTAAAACCTAGAGCTAAGAACTAAACCTAATCCTAATCCTAATCCTAATCCTAGAGAGAAGTGAGAGCTTCTCTCTCTAAAACTAACTCTAAACTAATCCTAATGAGTGTAAATGATGCTAAGTTGTTAATTTCCTTCAATCCTTAGTCCTTTAAATGCATTTTGTTGCCAAAGTTGGTTGCAATTTGGGCCCTACAGCTCTCAGAAATCGCTGGTCACGTTTTCTATTAAAAATCATGTGCGGCCATCGGCGCGTACGCACACAGCGTGCGTGCGCGCACATAGGGATTTTCGCAATTCGTGCGTAGGAGCGCAGTGCATACGTGCATCCCTGGGCTTTTTCTAAATCTTTGACTTTTCATGATTCCTCCACTTTGCATGCTTTCCTCTTCATTCCTTTGGTCCATTCCTAGCCTTTTCAATCTGAAATCATTAACAAACAAATCAAGGCATCTAGTGGAATCAAAGGTGAATAAAAATCATCAAATTAAAGCCTAGAAAGCATGTCTTCACTCTTAAGCATAAATTGGAAAACAATCATGAAATCATACTATTTCATTGAATAAATGTGGGTAAAAGGTCATAAAATCTCCTAAATTAAGCACAAGATAAACCCTACAAATGGGGTTTATCAGACTTCTTCAAAAACACTAAATCATCACACAAAGCTAGGCCAAAATTCTAAGTCTTCGTGATGCAATGGAAGAACATGGAACACAAGTGTATGTGAGTGTTAGAAGTCCACTTTTATTTGCTTTTCTTTTGTTTTCTTTTTCGTTTCAATTTATTTCTTTGCTTTCAGTATTTTATTGTTACTTTGCTTTCTTTTAATTTTGATTTTAATCTTTCTTTCATTTATTTTCTTTTATCACAATTTTTTATCAATTGCCACAATTCAAGCATCTCATACGATTTTGACACTAACACTAAGTAATTTTCGGGTCGAATTCACTCTTTTTCAGAGGAGTCGTATCTGCTCCACGAACTAAGATCTTTGATAGTTGATACAAGCTTAATTCGACACCCTGTCGAGACTTACCAAAAATCAAGTAAAATAAATTGGTACGTCCGGTAGGACACTGGGTTATGTAACGTGTCAAATCTTGCATGCGATTATGCAGTGACAAGTTAATAATAACTGATGGATCCTCTACTTCGACGGATACTTCGAATAACGACGTTAGTGAAAATACAAGAGGTCCAGAGGCAGAGGTTGACCTATCAAGTCGAACAATAAATCCTGTTATCATAGCAGGAATTTCATCGCTTGTGCTTGCTACATGGCCTGCATATGGGTTACCTCCAAATTACTTTCCACTATTGGGTAATCCTAACATGGGATATATAGGAGGTACAACCACAACAAGGAACAACCCCTTGTATAATCCTACACCTCCTACAGGATATCCTCCAGTGGGTATACCGACTGACTATAATCCTAATATTGTAAATTATAATGCTTATTAATATTTGATGAACAATCTCCCATATTTAGGGTCGGTGCCCATGTCCGCGCAACCTAATGTAGTAATGCTAAATGTCATTTCGACACAAGGCACAAGGGAAACTCCAGCAAGGCTGCCAGTTAGTTTGAGAACGTGCCTCCATATTTCCAGAGATGTCGAGACAAGTTCCTGTCAGAACATCTCCTAACATGGTTGAATCTTTGATTATGTTTAAACAATAAATTAAGAATAGCCATCACGATTTGGTCAATATGCTTACACAACAGATGACTACAGTTTTAAATCCTATAAGAAAAATAATAATGCAAGGATAAAGCAGATAGCTCAATGTGCCGATGATATTGCAGGTGTAGTCAATTGACCGTTTATCCCACCAATAGGTGGAATGTAGGTTAATAGTCCTCTTCTAATGTTAAATAGAGGAGATGATTCAAATAGAATTTTGAATGAGGTAAGAACAAACAGTGCTGCTGAAGCTTATGGTCAGAAACCCAAGCTGTTGAACAGATTTTGAATAGAGCTGACTTAAATATAGGCGTGACAAATCAACCCTATTTTATATCTTCTTTCTAGATTATGTTTTGCAGGCTGAACTCTCTAGGGAGTTAAAACTCTCAAATCCTTCATTAAGTTTACAAGTGAGAGTGGAGAATCGACAGTCGAGTACATAGCTCGTTATACAGTCGAAATTGGTGAATTAGCTGGTAATGAATATTTGAAAAAAGAGATATGCTTCCTCTTCTTTGACAAAGAATGCATTGGCATGATTTTCAAACTTGCAACGACATAATTTTCAAACTTGCAACCTAACTCAATCCATGATTGGGATCAGTTATAAAGAAATTTTCATTATCAATTCTTTAGAGATGAGATGAAAGTAACTTTGTCTGATTTATTCACAGTGAGAAGGAAAAAATCTGAGCCAATTGATGACTATTTGATTTGATCAAGAATATGAGAAAAAAATGTTTTACTCCTATTCCTAAACTTGAAGTAGTCAAAATGGTCATTTATAGTCTCGACTTCAATATTCTAAATAAATTAGTGAACCGGTAATTCATTGACTTGGCTCAGTTAATTGATAAAGTTTAACAAATTGAAAAGCTGAATAAAAGAAAAGCACTTGAGTCGAGCAAAAGAAAACCTTTCTTTAATATGAAGATAAATTATGTCAACTATATTAGTGAAGAAAATTCGAATAATGAGTCTTCCTTTGCTGTAGAATTAAAATATGGATCCCCTATATGTGTGTTGATCTCTTAATCCAATAAAAGACAAAACTACTCTGTCAGGAGGAAGAAGTTATTCTTTTGACTTGACAAAAGCTGAATAAATTTTTGACATGTTATTAAAAGATAAACAACTTATACTCCTTAAAGGAAAAAGAATGTCATCTGTTTCTGAAATTAGAAATAAAAAATTTTGTAAATTTCATCAAGCCTTTAGGCTTTAAGCATTATACTAATAATTGTGTCCATTTCAGGACCTGACACAGAAGGCACTTGATGATGGTAGACTAAAGTTTGCAGAGAAACCAGAGATGAAAGTGGATTCTGATCCTTTTAGGGTCACATCGAACTTTGCAAAAACAGAGAAATTAACTTTCTCAATTAACATGGCCTCTGTCGAGCCTATTGGAGAAAATGGTCAGTTCGAACTCAGCATGCTCAAAATAGAAAGGCCCATCTATCCAAAGGAAGGAAATGACCTATTTAAGTTTTTGCTAAAGCAAAGATAAGAGAGATGTAAATGTTGCTATTTGTCTTCAATGTGTTGCTTTGCTCGACACCTCAGCTGCTAAAACTTTTAACTCCTACAAGAAGAGTAGAGAGTGGGTTTACCAAGAAGAGTTGAGGCAAGCCCAACTAAAGCAGTGAGGTAAAAGTCGAGTGGTGCGCGTGTACAAAAACCCCACACTTTTTATACAGCAGTAGTACCAGCAAGTGCCCTGGACCGTCCAAGTAATACCTGAGCGAGTCAGGGTCGATCCTACAAGGATGATGGCTTGAAGCAAGCTATGGTTGTATTGTAGCTCTTAGTCATGCAGATCAGAAGGTTGTTGATTGTGAAAGGAATACTAAATTGTAATAAAGTTAAAGCAATAATAGGAGTAAAGTTGAGAGTCGGAGTTGCTTTGCCTTTCTGAATAAACTCTGGTACTACTGTCTTCTTTGCTTGTGAATGATCTTCTTCTATGGCAGGCTGTAAGTGATCAAAGACATTGCCTGTGGTCATTGATCTCCTCTGCTATAGAATGAACACCATTGCTCGTGGTCATTCAATCTGACGAAGGGTGAAGCTCTAGCAAGTCATTCTCTTGGCGATCCCACTAAATATGCCACAGACTAGGTCAAATCTTCCGGATCAGAGAACACTACTTCATTGGATTCTAGCTTATACCACGGAGACCCTAATCTCTCAAGAAATCGGCTGAACTGGTATCTCGAGAAGTCCTCAACGAAGTTGTGGATTAACCATCTGAGAGATATATAAACATAACTGTTGGCTCGTGCTTTCCTTCCAAGTTTTCACACGAACCCAAGTAGACGCGGGTGTTTGTCAGGCACGTTCATTTTAATATGATGAACAGAGCTAATTTGTTAGATCATCCTGTTCACCATGATGAAGATCGGATATACATCTTAGAGATAGATCAAACACGGATCGAAGAAAAAATAGTAATACTTTTATTAATTCATAGGACTCAGCAGGGCTCCTCCCCTCAACCTAGGAGGTTTAGAAACTCATACTGAAGTAAAAACAATGATAAAACATGTATATGGTTGAATATGGTGCTTCTCGGTCTGAATTACATTAACATAAAGCCTTAAATACTAAATAGATGACTAGTAAAGGTAAAACAGTCTATTTAGTGCTAAAATCCACTTATGGGGCCCACTTGATGAGTGTTTGGGCTGAGCTTTGATGAGATCAACATGCTATGAGGCCTCTTGGGCGTGGAACGCCAGCTAGGGGGTCCTCTTTGGGCGTTTGTACATTGGTCTCTGCTATTTGGGCGCTGGATGCTTGGAAGGAGGCAGGAAGCTGGCGTTGGACGCCAGTTTGGGCATTCTAATCCGAAGAAAAGTATAAACTATTATATATTTCTGGAAAGATATGGAAGTCAGCTATTTATAGCCATTGAGAGCGCTTCATTTGGACTTTTGTAGCTCTAGAAAAGCTTTTCCGAATGCAGGTAGGTCAGATTTGGACAGCATCTGCAGTGCTTTCTCTGTCTCTGAATAAGACTTACACTGTGAACGAGATAATTTTGCACATATCTCATTTACACTATAAACGAAATACATGTAAAATTATCTCATTCACAATATAAACGAGATAAGAGTGTTAGGTATCAGTAGCTTACTGTTGAGTGAGAATCACAGAGCAAGAAAGGCAAGGGTAGAAGAAAGGGTTTTCATTGTAACAGAATTGAAAAGAATAATACAGACTCAATGTGAGCTAGTTATTTATACAGACTTAGTGAGGTGTAGAGTGTGTGAGAGTGTAACAGCAAGTTAGTTGAGAGTCTAACAGCTGTAACTAATTCCAGCTGAGCTGGCACAGGTAGTTTCTAGAGAGTGACTACACTAACATGCCCCCTCAAAACAAGGGCCTATGATGACTCTGCATTGAAGACTCTTAGCAGTTTTCTGAATCTGTCAAAGGTTGTAGCTGAGAGAGGTTTGGTTAGGGTGTCAGCCAGTTGATCTTGGGCTGGGATGTGTTGAACAAATATTTCTTTTCTGGTTACATAATCTCGAATAAAGGACTAGTTGAGAGCAAAGTGCTTGGACTTGTTATGCATAATTGGGTTGGCAGAGAGCATGACTGCACTTTGATTGTCACAGTATACCACAGGTTATGTCGAGCAAGTGATTCAGATTTCACTAAAAAGGTTTTGAAGCCAAATGATTTCAGTCACAGCATCTGCAATTCCTCAAAATTCTGTTTCAGTGCTACTCTTGGACACTGCAGTTTGCTTTCTGCTAGCCCATGAGACTAAGTTTGAGCCAAGGTAAATGCCATACCCATTTGTTGACTTGCGATCATCAACATCACTGGCCCAATCAGAGTCGCAAAAGCCATAGATCCTGAAGTTTGTGAACTTGCTGAACCTGAGGCCATACTCTGTGGTGCCTGCTAGGTACCTGAGGATTCATTTTACAGCTTTCCAGTGGGACTCAAGAGGGTTGTGAAGGAACTGGGCTACCTTATTCACTGAAAAGGAGATCTCAGGTCTTGTAATCTTAGCATACTGCAGACCACCAACTATTGACCGAAACAGAGTGGGATTGCTGAAGGAGCCGTCTCCAAAGGCAGATAGCTTTAGGGAGGAGGTCATGGGATAGGTACAGGTTTTGCATGGATTATGTCTGCCCAATTCAAAAGGTCCTTAATGTACTTTGTTTTTTTAAGAGTCAATGTGTCACCAGGGGTATTTGCAACCTCAATGCCAAGGAAGTAGTTCATTTTTCCCAACTCTTTTAAGGCAAAGGTGCTGTGGAGTTCAATCACGAGTGCCTTGATATCAGATTCAAAGTTGCCAGTTACAAGGATATCATCTACATACACCAGGATGTATGTGGCTGAGGATAATGTGAATTTGGTGAACAGGGAGACATCAGATTGGGTGCTTGTGAAGCCAAATTATCGAAGTGCAGTGCTGAGCTTTGTGAACCAGGCTCTGGGTGCCTGTTTGAGTCGATACAGAGATTTTTGGAGCTTACAGACTTGGAGGCAGTTTGGGGTCTTGAACCCTTCTAGTTGCTGCATGTAGACCGTCTCGTCAAGATCCCCATTGAGAAACGCATTATTGAAGTCGAATTGGTGAATTTTCCACCCTTTGGCGAGAGCCACACTGAGCATGACTCGAACTGTAGCAGGGCGCACGACGGGGCTAAAGATCTGGTCATAATTAATTCCTTGGCGTTGGTAGAAGCCCTTGGCGACAAGCCGTGCTTTGTATTTCTGGATTGTGCCATCAGGGTGTTTCTTTATTCTGAAAACCCATTTGCATCCTATGGGTTCAGAGTGCTGGGGTAAGTCAACCAGCTGCCAAGTGCCATTCTTGATCAGGGCTGAGTATTCCTCCTCCATGGCCCTTCTCCAATGTGCGGTAGCAAGTGCTTCGGAGACTGACTTAGGCAAGGTATCAAGTGAGGTTGACGGCAAATTCACCATTGTACTGAGTGCTTTGGGTTTAAAAATTCCACTTTTGCTCTTGGTTTGCATATGGTGTTTGTTTTGATTAGCTGTGTCAGCACGAGCAGTGTTGGGATGCTGTAAAGGTGTGGGTTGAGATGCAGCATTGAAAGGCTGTATATTCGGATCAATCACTACCTGCAATGGAACAGTCTCAAGGGAATTTATACTATTAGCACTGTCAGCAGCTGTTTCAGCATTATTAGGACTTCAACAGGTATAGAAGATAATGATAAAGACATATTGTTGCTATTAGTGGGAGGCCTATTATGCATGTTTGGGTAGGGAGGATGAAAGGTATAGGTGGCTGGGGGGTATTGTTTGAGGGTTAGGTATGATTATGCTGGGAAGGGTTAGGGAAGAGGGCTGGATACAGAAATTCTTGTTCACAGAAGACAACATTTCTGGCAGTATAGATTTTGCCTGAAGGGGATAAACACTTATAGCCTCTATGGTTAAGAGCGTAGCCTAGGAATATGTATTTAGTTGACCTGTAGTCAAATTTGTTCTTATTATAGGATCGAAGCCAAGGATAGCATGCGCAGCCAAAGGGTTTTAATAGGGTATAGGTTGGTATGATGTTGAAGAGGACTTCTAAGGGGGATTTAAAGTTTAGGACAGGGGTGGGGAGTCTGTTGATTAGGTAGGTGGAGGTTAGGATTGCTTCATCCCAGAAGGAAAGGGGCAGAAAGGCTTGGGAAAGAAGGGTGAGAGCTATTTCAGTGAGGTGGCGGTGCTTGCATTCAACACACCTGTTCTGTTAGTGTGTGTGTGGGCAGATAAGTCTATGATGAATTCCTTGACTGCTGAGGTACTGTAAAAAAGTGTTGGAGAGGTATTCCTCACCATAGTTAGTTTGGAGGGCTTTGATAGTGTTGCCTATTTGGTTTTCCATCAGGGTCTTATATTGGAGAAAGGCTGTGAAGGTTTGATTCTTGGTGTGTAGTAAGTGGGTGCAGGTGTACCGGCTGTAGGCATCAATGAAACACACATAGTAACGGAAGCCAGACCTGCTGGGTTTTGGGGAAGGGCCCCAGATGTCCGAAAAGACTAATTCTAAGGGCTGTGTGTACTTGGTTTGAGAGGGAGAGAAGGAGAGCTAGTGAATTTTGCTGATGATGCAGGAATTGCAAGGTGAAGTGGTTTTGGTAGTGCAAAAGGGAATTTAGTGGCTGCTGAGGATGGCTTTGATGACATGATTAGAGGGGTGGCCAAGTCTTTTGTGCCAGAGGTCAAGGGTGGCTGGGGAAATGGATTTTGACGATGAGGGGTGAGGTTTGGTGCATTTTTTGTTGATATGGTTTGTGGGAATGGATGAGGAAAGGTTGGTGGTTTGGCTTTCTTCTGGGAGGGCAGAGTTGCTGATTTGGCTGGCATTTTGTGTACTGGAGGCACTAGTTTGGGAGTGTTTTTGGATGCTGTTGGGGCTGTTATTGACACAAAGGAAGACATTATCATTGGTGAGGGCATTAGGCTGGGTAAGTAAAGCACAGAACTTATTTTTAGTGTCAATATCATGGTGCACAATTATATGAGAATTTGTATTAGTAGAGTCATCAGAAATCACAGCAGTGTTACTAGAAGGCACAGAATGACTGGTATTGCAATTACTAGTTGCATTATATTCATTGCTGTTAATTGAACTTACGCAGGAATCACTAAAAAAATCAATTTTTCTAGGCACACTTCTGGTGCACTCAATGCTGCTACTACACTTATTGCTATCTGGTTTTTCTTTACATGTATTTTTGTCTGGCTTTTCTTGCTTTAGAGTCTTTATTGTTACTCCTTTTTGTTGCCTTTTGTTTTCTATTTTTGCAGGGTTTGT
This sequence comes from Arachis duranensis, assembly GCF_000817695.3. Lineage (NCBI taxonomy): Eukaryota > Viridiplantae > Streptophyta > Magnoliopsida > Fabales > Fabaceae > Arachis > Arachis duranensis. Next base: position 72,434,426 of record NC_029773.3, on the reverse strand, counting down.
GTACACATTCTTTTTCTGCTCAGCTACTTGTACTTGAGCTTTATTGGGCTATTTAATTGGTCTTGAGATTTGTATATCCTCAAATCTATATAGACCATTGCTAAGTCTACCTTGGAGCAGGATCTTCTTGGATTCTTGGCATTTGACAGCACATAGGTAAGGCCATAATTCAAATTATATGCCATTATCTAGTGCAAACTTAGAGACACTTACAAGGTTCTTTGAGATAGCTGGTACATGAAGCAAATTCTGGAGTTTGAAAAACTTTTTGGACATGGATGCATGCATAATTGAACTCCCAATATTAGCAATACACATACCTTTACCATTACCTCCGAATACTTGTTCAGGTCCTTCATATATCGAGCTGTTGATCAGGTTCATTTGATCAAAGGTGATATGATGAGAAGCTCCTGAGTCCGGATACCACCCCTGGTCAGAGCTGTTAGAAGCAAGCAGTGCTTGAGGAGGGCCTTGATTGGTGTGGCTAGAATTTCCTGGTTGTTGATGGAAGCCAACAGTGGGTGGAGAAGGGCCATTGTTGGAGGTTTGCATTTGAGGATTTTGGTAATTTTGATTGAACCTGTGGAAGCATTCCCAAACTGTATGTCCAACCCTGTCACACAGTTGACACTGAGGTCGATTTCCTTGCCACCATGACCTGCCCCCTCTAAAGTTTCTTCCTCTTCCTCTTCTGCCGGATTGCCCTCTGCCATAGCTTCTATAGTTTTCATAGGACTCTTCTGTTGAGTAATCACCTTTAGCCTTGCTTGCCTCTTGGTCTTTATTAGCAAGATTAGCATGGATCATCGTTAGATCGGGTTTTCGGAATCTTTCATTCACTTCTTCTTGAGCGAGCAGTTGTGACTCAAATTCACTAATTGTCATGTGATCTAACCTAGAGTTAACCATGGTGATAAAAACACTAAATTCTTCATACAAACCTTGTAGAGTAGCTTCAATGTGTTCTTCTTTTGACAGTGGAGTGCCGAGAGCAGCTAGGGAGTTGGTTACTTTATTGAACTTGGAAATATACTCGATTGCAGGTGTACCTTATTTCTTAATCATCTTGAGCTGAGCTTGGCTGTGAAGTATTCATCCAGTGCTGTCCAGATTTTATGTGCATATTCGTATTCCACAACTTTGTTTACAAAGGTTTCATTCATAGCAGAGAGCATCCAAGCAACTAAGCATTCATCACGCCGTTCTCACTCTTCGAATTCTTGCGATATCTTTCCTTCAATTCTGTTTTGATCGGAGTTGAATTTTCTTGGAATCGATAGAGAAGTCACATGGCGCTAAAGTCTGTTGGCTTTGATGCACGCTAATGCTTGACGCTTCCAGGCTTTGAAGTTATCTTCATCCAGCTTGATTGTTGCTGAAAAATTAGCAATAGACGCCATTGTTGTTGATTGGAAACGTGAAGCTTGATTTTCTTGGTTTTGCGAAGCAGAAGATGCTGAGTGTTCAATGGATCTTGAACCGGAAAACTCTGTTATCAGTAGCTTGCTGTTGAGTGAGAATCACAGAGCAAGAAAGGCAAAGGTAGAAGAAAGGGTTTTCATTGTAACAGAATTGAAAAGAATAATACAGAGTCAATATGAGCTAGTTATTTATACAGACTTAGTGAGGTGTAGAGTGTGTGAGAGTGTAACAGCAAGTTAGTTGAGAGTCTAATAACTATAACTAATTCCAGCTGAGCTGGCACAAGTAGTTTCTAGAGAGTGACTACACTAACAAAGAGAAGGTGACAAATTTTGGTAATAACTTTTAAAATTATTGAATTTAGTAATTATTATATTTATTTAAATAAAAAATTCCCATAAAATTCAACAAAAAGAAATTTACTCTCTCCATAGTCCATAGATTCTTACGAGATCATATACCAAGTTGCTTTCTTCTCCAACTCAAAAATTAATAAATACATGAGTTATAACGTCCTTGAATCACACTTGGAATATTCTAAATGCTACTTTTAAAATCGTTTATGATATTTATGCTGCATTATTTTTTTAAGATTGGGATTGAAAGATTGAAACTGAGTATTGTGTTTGATAATTAAAAACTATAACTAAAATTTTAGTTTTTCAATATTTTTAGACAATAATGACACAAATAACTGAAATTTTTAATGATAAAAATTGAAACTTTAATAATAATTTTTAAAAAAAATACTCTCATTTAACTTTTTAAATTTTAAATCTATCTCTCAATTTTTATATTTATCTTAAACTAAATATGATATTAAAATATAACTCAATTTTATATATTTTATATCAAATACAATAAAAAAACTTAATTTAATTTTTATTTTTTAATTTCTATTTCTCAATATCTATTTTTTAACCTTGATCTCTCTTTCAAACGAACCTTAATAAGAGAAAAAAATAAGTAAAACATCCCTTGTGAGCTAAGAAAATAAAACATTCTTTATTTTTTAATTACTCTTATTACTCCTATTAGATTATTATTCATATGGCCTCGCCAAACATTTATGAGAACAAGGAGAAAAGTTTTCTCCCAACTCTTTTAAGATACAAAAGTTGAGCACACACTCATACATTACTCCACAAACTAAAATTAGTAAAAATAGTAAACCAAAATAATTTTTCTTGTTCTCAAATCAATTTTTTTTCTCTTTTATCACTGCAAATAAGAGTAGTTTATTCCAATCCCTAAAAATAGGTAGTCCTCAATATTCATTATATTATATAGGAATAACTGAAGACAAAGAAAGTTGGATCATCCAAAATATATCCCCAAGTTAAGAAACAGAACATACACTGAAATGTTAAAATTAAAGTATTGCAAAATGAATATGCACTAGATTGAACAAGAAATGATAGAGTGAAAAGAACATTCCTTAATAAGAAAGACTTAGTAGTGTTGATTATGAAGGGACCATTGCTCAGATAGATGCATTCATGCATCCAAAATTATTTGAACCTATCCGCAGGCTTAAAGAATAAGTTAAGGCCAAAATTTTGGTCAAAAAGTTTATGGACTTTATAAGAATTATTGTCTTGTGGTGCTTATTATGATTACTTGCTGGGTTTGTTTAAGTCAAAGGATCGGAAAAACAAAAAGAAAGACTTGTATGGAGATATGTTAGCTATCTAATCATGCTCTACATTATTATTCCGATTTTGAGGCCTTTTTGTAATTTAAATGTAGGATATCCACGAAATGGGGATGTTTAGTCTGGTCCGGGCCGAACTTGATAGGTTTAATTTGGGCAAAATTTAATCGTGTTGTTTTTTGTTTAATCAACTTGAGTTGATGGAGTGGTCAATTCATTCGTCTGCACATACAATAATTTATTAGTCAGCGACTGTAATATCATATTTAATGATCTGACTAAATTATTTAACTGGATTAAGACTAAGATTCGAATCATCTGATCTCGGTCTCTTTCGATTAATTTTTTTATTATTATATAAATTTTATTTAAGTATTTGTTGAGTTATTGTAACCTTTTCCATTGTATTGTCATCATCTTTTAATCTTGTTAGTTAGATTTTTTTAAGTAAGTTTTATAAGGAAAAAATTTTAAGTCTTGAGATATGAGAGATAGAGAGAGACAAGGATGGGAAAACACCGGGCGAGGTAGGTTTAGGAATCTACAGCACCAAGGCAAGGACCCAAGGATTTGGAAACGAGGAGTTTTTAATATTGAAACAGGAATCTTTCACTATTTTTGTTGACAGCTTACCGGGGATATCTCGAAGCAAGAATTGTTTCGTTTGTTTTCTTGGATAAGGAGGATCAATGACATTTACCTCTCAAGGAAGATGAGGGAAGGTGTGGTGTATCTTTTTGCATTCATAAGGTATACTATGAAGGAAGGAGCATTGAAAGTCATTTCAAATATGAATTGTATGCACTTAAGAGGGAAGGAGATTTTTGTGTGGTAGGCTAAATACAGGAGGGTTAACTCTAAGGGGACAAAGACGTCGGCCATTGAAGATGCAAGGAGGAGCACGGCGGCTATGAAGGCCGATCTTGGGAAAACTCATGTTCACAATGAGGATCCTTTGGCTGGAAGGAGGCGGGTAGATGAAGGGGTGGATGATCGTAGGGTAATTATTAGTCATAGTAAGGATCACTTGGGCAGTTCGAAGGCTCCTGACGAAATTCATAGGACTAACGATATAGCGGGCCCGGTGGCAAAGTGGATTCAGGTCTCAGTGGCTAACACTAATTTGGTATGGCTACGGAGGAGCATTTTTGGGAGTACAACGAGAACCATTGATTTCTGCATGCTGAATGCCATAGCTCGAATGGACTGGCCGCACGTAGTCAAGATTTCTGAGATGGGGGCTTACAAAGCCTTGTTAATCATTGATAGCCCTCGTAGTATGGAAAAGGCGCTCGCTCTCAGCATGGATGGCTTCTTGAAATTTTTTTGTCGAGTCAGGCGGTGGGATGAGAATGAACGTCGTGATAAGAGGAGAGTTTGGCTTGAGTGCTTCGGAGTTTTGCTCCACGTTTGGTCAGAAGCTACATTTCCGTATGATTGGTGAACAGTGGGGTGAGGTGGTGAGTTGTGATGATGCGATGATATCATGCTTCTCGTTTAGCACCGGGCGTGTGCTGATTGAGACATGCATGTTTGATAGCATTCATGAAAAGATTCATCTTTTTGTAGGCACAAATGTGTTTGATGTGGTGGTTAAGGAGGCGGAAAGTGATGCTGGTGCCTTAGCGGGTCGTGTAATCATGGATGCTTCGGAAGATAATTGTGGATCCATGGTAGGAAGAGCCTATGATTCTGGGAACGTTACAAGTAATGGTGGTGGTGAGTGTAGTCACACGCGGCCGGTGGAATGGGATGCAGCGACGGAGTTGATGTTGCTGACGACTAGGGAGGAAGAACAGTAGCAGGGTAGAGTCATAATTCACTATGATGATTTGAATGAATGGCGTAACAAACTTTTAAATTCTACAACGGCAAGGATAACTTTTAAGGAGGTTAACTTCCGTACGACAAAGGCTGATAGTGCAAGGTCCCCAGCGAGAAGTGCGGAAGTTGATTCGGGTAGAACTTTATCATGGGACTATAATAGAGATTGGGTGGTTGCTGGGGTTGAGATCAGTAGCAATTATAGTGGAAGTTTGGGTGCTAGTGGGCTCCATCCTTTACCCACTAGTCTTGGGGCCCAAAATATGCAAACTAAACTTAAAGAGGATCAGTTGGGCTTAAATTATCGAGGCCCATAAAGTAGACTTGGTGGTGGACCTGAGGCGGACCGAGTTGAGAGTAACTTGGATCGAAGCCATCATCCGGGTAGAAAGGAGGACTGGACGAATGGAGAGATGAGTGGCATCGATGGAAAAATACTCCAAAGTGGCGCCGACCTGGTGGTTGAGAGGAGGAGCTGGACAGACCGCAGGAGCTTCAGCTCAGAAGATCCATATGATGGGGTGGCTGCAGGTTCGTGGGTAGCTCGGTGCCGAATGATGAGGGGGATCGATCAAGCCTTGAATCTGCTGGTGCTGGGAGGCCGGGCCCGTTGCCGGCGGACGTAGCGTATTGTGATAAACGTCGGGTATCGTTGGCGACAATGGATGATCTCTCTGGTAGGGGATCTAGGCGGGTTGTTACGGGAAGAGAACTAAATGAAGGAGACGGGTGCGGTGGGAACGATTCTGGTAGTTTGGGTGCAGGGGGATCGCTACGGTTTGGTGGTGGTTTGGAGGCGGATAGGCTGGGAAGGTAAACTCATGCTGGGTTGTTTGGGTATGGAGAGGCTGATGTAAGACACAAGGGGGAATGGGGTTGTGCTATGACAGGGGATGGGATAAGGTTGAGTAACCCGAATGGAAAGGTTCATTGTAAAGGGATTGGTGGCAAAGAATGGTGCAACACTGAGAAAGCTGATGCTTTTGCGAAAGTGAACTGCATAGGTTGTTGTCATTGCTTTTCATATTCTTCAAAGGCTAAAACAGACGAAGGCCCAGGCGCAGTTGAGCTATAAGGAGGGTTGGCTGCGTCGGAGGTAGCGAATGATGGTGCTGGGGGAGGGGGTGACAGAGGACCTAGGGGATGCAGCAGTTGATGCCGAAAGTGAAGTTGATTCGGAAGCGTCTGAAAATAAATGGGAAAATGAAATACAAGAAAATAGGAAGGCTTGGGATCTGGCAGTCGAATCTGGAGCGGTGCAGTACAATGAAGAAGAAGACATTATGGCAATACTCCAGGCACAAAACAAGGCAATAGCACTAAAGAAAAAGCAAGCCAAACAGAAGGTGAAGGCTAGAAGAAGTCGTCCAAAAAATCGCAGAAAGGTGTGTACAACTGTTTTAAAATGATTTTTAGTTCTTAAAATGTTAGGAGGTTGGCGGGAGTTAGCAAATTAAGTATGGTGAAGAACTTTAAGAGAAATTTTAAACTACAAATGCTAGGCTTGATAGAGACTAAAAAAGAGGTCGTGAATAAATTTGATGTTGTGCAACTGTGGGGGAATGATGGGGTAGGATGGGAGTTTGTGGGGGCGGAAGGTGCTTCAGGCAGACTGTTGTTGATGTAGGATGAAATGGTTTTTAAGATAAGCAACTGTTATAAAGGAGATAAATGGTTGTGTGTGGATGGAGAGTTGTTAAAAAATAATTTCCGTTGTGCTTTCTATTTAGTATATAGTGCGCATGCTAGGGAAGAAAAGATTGTTGTGTGGGAGGAGCTGAGCTTCTTATCTGGATTATGTCAAGTGTCGTTCTGTTTTATGGGGGACTTTAACGAGATCGTTCAAGTGGAGGAGAGAAAAGGAGCTACTTCTTTGCCGATGTCTGCTGCAGAGTTTAAATCATGGATTCAGGATATGGAGCTCATGGATTTAGCATTAAGTGATTGTAGGTTCACATGGTTCAGGGGCCAATCTTGTAGTCGCATAGATCGAATTCTGGTTAGTTTGGAGTGGTTAGAGGTGTTTCCTGAAACAAGGCTACGAGGAGGACTAAGAGGATTGTCAGATCATTGTCCAATGGTTATGGATGTCACAAGGTGAGGAGGGGGGCCGAGACCTTTTCGTAGTCTGGATTCATGGTTCACTCATGAAGGTTTCTTGAGGATGGTGAAGGAGGAATGGAGGTGCTTAGGTGAGGTGCATTTCCTGGACAAGTTGAAGGCTATGACAATTCCGCTGGGTAGATGGCATAAAGAGAACTTTGGAAATATGGACATGAGGATTAAAAGGTTTGAGGAGGAGATTAAGAAAGTGGACGACATGGTTAGTAACGGAGTATATGATGGAACCATGGAAGTTAGAAGAAAGGCTCTGGTTAGCTCTTGCAAGAGATGGTATATTAGATAGATGAGAAAGAGGCAACAGAATTGGAGTTAATGGCAACTGTCGAAGAAATAAAGGATGCAGTTTGGGATTGTGAGTCAACAAAAGCTCCAGGAAGTGATGGGTATAATATGAATTTCATCAAGAAGTGTTGGGAAGAAGTTGGGAGGGAGTTCACTAAAGCAGTCATGGATTTTTTCCAATCGTCTAGGCTACCTATAGAATCGAATGTCACTTGGATGGCGTTGGTGCCAAAATTTGTTGGAGTTGTGGAAATAAAAAACCTCCGACCGATTAGTATGGTGGGTTGTGTGTATAAGGTCATATCTAAGGTGTTGGTTTAGAGGATGAGGAAGGTTATGCCAGGTTTAGTAGGTGAGACACAGAGTGCTTTTGTGAAGGGGAGGAAAATACATGATGGGGCGTTGATTGCCTGCGAAACTGTGCAGTGGTTGAAGTCTAGAAAAAAGAGCGCAGCGATAATTAAACTAGATTTTCAAAAGGCGTATGATAGGATCAAATGGAGTTTTATGGATTGAGTTGTTTTCTTGGTTTGTGTTGGTGGGGAGGGCGAATACTAAAGAAAGACTGTGTAGATTAGGTGTAGTTAACCAAAATGATAATTTATGCGCCTTATGTTGTAAGTCAGTAGAGTCTGCGTTTTACTTGTTTGTTGGTTGTGAGGTTATTTGGCAGGTGTGGTGTGCTTGGCTATTTGCTCTTGGAAGGATATGGATCATGCCGGGTACTCTAAAGCAATATTTTGAAAGTTGGACGAATACCTCAGCAAGGAAGGATGAGAGGAAGAGGTGGTTGATTGGTTTCTTCGCTGTTATCTGGACAATTTGGCTAGAACGGAATGCTAGAATTTTCAATAATCAAGGCTCAAGTGTGGTGAAAAAAATTATAAACAGGTCCTTTTTGTTTTCTGATGACTGGAGTGGAGGTAATCCCTTTGGTTGCTGATGGCTATGCCGAAAATGACTGGAGTTGATTTGTATTTTGAGTAGTTAGTCATTGTTAATCCCTTTGCTCCACTTTATTGTGTTGAGCTTTAACTTTAAAAAAAAAATTTTAAATAGGAGAAATTAGAAATATAATTAAAGGACAAACACAACTTTATACATCGCCGTCCAGTGTCTCCACCAGTCCACCACTCTTCTATCTGATCGACGCCTCTACAATAAAAAAAACCTCCCTTTTTTGTGCCTCTGTATTGGGTAGTTGTCAATAAGAGGATTCTTTATTGATTGAAATTCATTCAGGGGCAATTTTCACTATTAGTGTGAGTTTAAATAAGAATGTTCAAAATTGATCCATTGATCAACCGATCCACAAAAACCGATAATCAAACCAATAAAAAATCGAAAAAATTGAAAAAATAAAAGTTTACAATTTAACCTGAGCCAAACCAAACTAAACTATTTTCACTATTTGTTCGATTGGGTTCGAGTTTTGGTTCTCACACTAAACCTGAGCCAAACCAAACTAAACTGGGGTATGTAATTGCATTACAATTAAGACTACAGATCAAGAAGTTCAAGAATGCAAGATTCAAAAGCTTACAAGAACTTACAAGAACTTAACTAACTGACTGCAGAAACTGGTTTTTGGTTTTTACTGGTATTTGGTGTAGACGTGTAGTGTTGTATATAAGGTGTAGGTCTTAGAACTTAGAAAAGGTTAAGACCAATAGATATAAGTGATTCTTTTTTATCTCAGCTTACAATTCTTTTTTATTCGTCTTTCTGTTTCCTTCTCTTATTGCACAAAAAATCAATTCAGTATAGTATTAAGCGTAAGGCAAAGGAGTCCTCAACTTATTTTTATATGACTTATTGTAAATAAAATGAAAAATTCTATGAGCATAAATAAGGATGACCTTTAGATAGTTTCATTGTTCTACTTAGCATTTCAATTCGCAAACTTGATATTTGCATCCTTTTCCAAAGTATGCTTTTGACTATTTTTATATTTTTTATTTAAGTATGACCGATTTTACTGGTTCGATCACCGGTTTGGTTTTGACAACTATGCTCCTATGTCACAAACACAACTACTCTGTGCGCTCTCTTTTTCTCACCGGTTTATTTTTTCTGATTCTTTGTTTGTTTTGAACTTTAAATTTTGTTTTTAAAATTTCCAAGCCTTACGATTTTTTATTTTTTCTAATTTTGCTTTTAAATTTTGTTTACTTGTCATATTTTGTTAACTTCTTGTTGTGATTCTAATTTATGATATTTTTAAATTCTTTTAACCTTTGGGTTTTTGATTCCTTTTAAGTCTGTAAATTCAGTAGTCACTAGTCACTAGTCAGCACTATGATTCTGTTTTTAAATTGTTGATTTCTTGTTATGATTCTGATTTATGATTGTAATTAATTAGTGTTATTTTTTCTGGTAAATTCTGATACTTCTGCAGTTTGATTTTTTTAAGTGTGTTTGTAAATTTAGTAGTAAGTACTAATTGATTGCTTAGTTAGGATTATTTGATTATAAATTTTAATTAATTGGTGCTGTTTTTTTTGTGAAGTGTGATAACTTCTGCAGTTTGATTTTTTTAAGTGTTTGTAAATTCAGTAGTCAGTACTAATAGATGCTAATTTTTTTATGAATTGTGATACTTTTACAGTTTGATTTCAGTTCAAGTAAGAATATATCAGTGTTTTTTGAATCTTGAGATGTATTTTCCAAACCTACTAATACTAGTGCATTTCAGTACTCAAAGGTGCATTTGCTAGAGCTTTACATGGATTGGATTCTAGTAGCCACTAATTTTGTTCTATTGCATTGATAAAATAGCTTTTCCAAATTTTACATTAAGAACTTGTTTGAAAACCCTAGAAATTAGTTCTGTGATGAACCTTTCTTTCCATCACTGTTTTTTTCCAAAACCGCCTTCGTTTTCTACCTTCAATTTAGCTGATTCTTGACTGGCATGAAAAGTTATCTAATATGCATCCTTTTGGTATTTATGATGCTCTGTTCATTTATTTTATACGTAATGCTATATGTAATCTTATAACTAGTTTCAAGGTGTTTTTTCCCTATGCACATACTGCATTTCTAACATTGTGTACATGATTTTCTTTTGAGTAGTGCTACATGATGTGAATGCCTTGTGATAAAAAAAATATATTATTAAAAAGCTGGCAGAAATCATCAGAGGAGGTGAAAATTACTACAAATTGAATTTGTTATTTTATTAATTGTGTGTTGGTACATGATATTGGAAAAATTTCAAGTATACTGAAGAATACCGGTGTTCCAGTTATTTTAACCGTTGGTTTATATATATCTTTTATAATTCAGATCAACGATTAAAACAACTGAAATACCGATATTTCTGGTATACTTGAAACTCTTCCCATGATCTGCATGTTGGTTAAAATAGCTTGGGACAATTTTTTAGTACACTAGATATGATTAGGAGTTTAGGACATGTATTTTGTTTTTTTTTTAATTACTGACTAGAACCGAAAAACTAAATCAAACCAATCCAATTCTAATTAGTTTGGTTTGTTTGGCCTTACAAAAATCACCAAACCAAACTGAACATTTTATATATAATTGGATTGCATAATTTTTCTTCAAATGATCAAACCAAACCTGCAAATCAAATGTTTGTGAGTCCGGATACAAAAACATTAACAGCCCACGTCTCAACCCATGCTGCTTGCATATTGTTTGTTGATGTGATAAAGACCCATAGCGAGGATGTATATGGGTTGGGGCAGATTTAAATAGACCTGAATCTGACACTAAATTTTATTGGGCCTAATTTAATAATTTGAATCTGACCTTAAATGAATCCCCAAAAATATAGGTTAAATCAGATCAATTCTATGGATAATTAGTATATAAAATTTTTTAAAATTTTATATAATAAAATAATAAAATTTAACAAATATTGTATAACATTTATACTAAAATAAATTATATTATATTAAATAAAAAACAATACTATAAATAAAAAAATATTAATGAAAATATAAGAATATAACATTTTGTTATCCATTTTAACATAAAATATATATTTTAACTATAAAACAAAACTTCAGGCCAAACCAAGTCTGCCAAAATTTGATCCAAAACCGATCTGAAAATAAAGTCGGATAAAAATTGTCAAATTTGATATGAACAAATATGCTTCGGCTTTGGGTTCAAGCATAAAGAGTTTCGAACTTCACTAATTTACTTAACCAAGTTCGCTTAACCAAATTTTGGGAGGTTTGAATTTTAGTTCATGTATCCGCTATTAATTAGTAAAAAAATTTTAAAATAAAGTTTTGATATGCATTGAAGTTTTTGATCTGTCGAGTTAAGTAATATTATTAACAAAAAAAAAAAACTTTGAGGCCTGTACGGGTGTTTAACTCTATCCAAATAAGGCCTGCTGCCTGAAAGGAAAGAGTCCCACTATTTCTCTCTTTCTGACCGGGAAAAAAAATAATCGTCGTCTCTTCCACTGACCACTGCTCCGCTATCTCACCGGAGTTCTCGTCTCTCATCCATCTCTCAGCCGTGTTCCGTGACGAGCTGAGTCTTCACGCCACCGCCTCCGGTTCGCTGCAAGGTGTGCACTGCTTTTACTTTTATTTATTTATTTATTTATTATTATTATTATGCTACAAATGTATTGTTAACAGAATAGTTATTTATTTTAAATTCATTTGATCCTTTATCTCAATTATCTAGGTTTATTGATGCTGAGCGGGTGAATTCTACCCTTGTTGCTACTTGCGTTGAACAGTGATTTTTGCAATCGATGACTGTTGTTGTTAGTTGTTTTGGATTAATTAGCAAGCAGTTTTTGTTCATGTTAATGATAGTTGAGTTGATTCAGGTTAACCGTGTCTCCTATGTTCTGTTTTATTGTCACTGGCCTCTTCATGGATCCATATAACTATTTCCTTTTGATTAACTAGTAAAGAGGATTAATGAGTTCATTGATGGAAAGAGGGATTAGAATGGTAAATGTTTATAATATAGAGGAATGGTAAGTGTTTATAATATTTTGTATGACCATGCTCTATATAACTTCTCCTTAACACAAATTTTGGGACACGGTGTAAAATTAGTATTTGGCCATGGTATTGTTACAAGATTTTCTACATAAATTTTGTTCTGCGTGGAAGGGCCAGAAAATTTTTGCTTGGAAATTATTGTTTCATTCTTGACAAAGATAGCAATGGAATCACTTAGCACTAGGGAATTTGAAGTTTTGTGCTTTTGGCTATGCCATTCACAGGTTTGAGGTGGTTTAAATTATATGAATTTCGGCTAGTAAAGCTTCCAGTGAGGGATATTTTACTACAGTAATATTCATCTAGTTCGTTCTTCATATGTCCGAGCTTATCCTGTTGATTTGCTTTGTCGTCCTTCTATAAATGTAGCACAACGTTGCCAAACATATGTGATTACTATTGGCGACTTTCGCAATCTAATACTATTGCCATTACTTGTTTAGTCTCTGGAACAAGTTTGGCATATTGCCTTTGAATTGTAGAGATTTTATTATTTAGGCTTAAGCCACTTAAGCTTAATTAAGTCCCACTGCACCTCTCCCTTTTAAATAGAGTTTGGATTATAGTTATCTGAGCTTGTTGGATTATAAACAAACCAGTGTTTTAAAACAGCAGCCATGGTGAATGGCATGGCTGGTTTTGGCCCCGCCCGCCATATGGGGGTCGCTGCATTGTGGGAATCACAGCAGCTACAATTGTGGCAATACCATGGTAGTCCACAACCTGAATGGAGAAAACGGCGGGTTTGTTGGAAATTTCTCCCTCACCAACCCCAAATCTCTCTCTCTCTCTCTCTCTCTCTCTCTCTCTGCTGGTGGTGGCGCCAACGCATCATCATCGCTGCTGCGGGTTAGCCCTCCTCCCCAGGTGGTTTCCTTTTCCAGCTCTTCTTTCACTCTCTTTTCGAGACTCTGTTCCATTCCTAAGAAGGTAAGATCTTCCATTCCCTCTCTTAGTCTGAAGTTCTGAACCTCACTTTTTATATCCTTTATTTTGATTTACAATTTTACATAAGTAACTACTCACTATGTATACTTCAAGACAACTAACAGCCCCTTCAAGACAATGTCTTTGGTGTTTCTTTTGTGTTTTTTAGTATTTGGCTATGTCATGGTTGACATTTAAATTCTCTGTCTTTGTCTTTGGCGTGTTAAGACTTAATGTTGTGTCTATTTGCTGCTGAATTTACTGAAAAAGTTGCTTTACTTAGATTTTATAATCTATTACATGTGCAGTTTCTCTGCATGTTAGTTTTTTTAATATACATTTTGTTTTTTAGTCCATTTGCCATAATACTATGGTGGATTTTGGCTCTTTGCCATGAGCCACCATCCGCAATAAAAAACTATGAAACAAACTGATTCTTTTTAATTTGCAAATTAGTTTAGGACATTGAGATTGATCTTGATGCTCATGAAGTTTATTAGATATCTTAATTGTTCATGTTACATTTTTATTTCCTACTCATCTGATTGGTGATTAGTAATGTTGGACTGTTATGTTTGACCCTCTAATCCCACATAATTTAACTATCTTTACTATCTATATAGACATGGACAAGGAGCACGAAAACATAGAGAGGCCTGTAGGAGGATAAAATTACACGAGAGTAGGTCAATATGTTAGAGAATTTTATAGTCTTTGGTCTGATCCTATATAGGACGGACTGCCTTTCAGCCTCTCTTGTGTGCTTAAAATGAAGAAATAGAACTTCCATAGTATATTTAGAATCTTACGTTGATTTTGATCTTTATGCAATATGTTTTTCTCTACAAATTTATTATCTTCTCAATCCGCAGGAGATAGTTGCCCATCATATGGCTCACCAACTTCATTTGCCTCTATGGGAGGAGATCATAACTTGTTCGTTTTTCCCATTCATCTCATTCCGAGTGACTTGAATACAAACCTAAAATTATGATTTGCATAAGTTCCACTTTTGCTTACAATTTTATATCACCATTCTCAAATCCATTTCTAGATGTGTTTTGTGGGCAAAATTAGACTCAAAAGTTAAAATTATGAAACCTATGTATATGGTATTTTGGATCCTATATAATTATTCCTTGTTTGAATTACCACAAAATCACTTGTATGAATTCACCTACATGTACTGATTTTGTCTCCAGTTGCTGCTTGTTTGAAGGAAGCGGATACGATGAATGGAGACACCAAGAAAGAATCTTCCTTGGTGAAGATAAAAGTATTGTTTTTTGCAAGAGCACGAGACATTACTGGCTTGAGTGAGATGCTACTTGAGGTTTCATCTGGAAGCACCACTCAAGACTGTTTGAAGAAACTTCTTGTAGTGTTTCCGAGCTTGGAAGAGATTCAAGGGTGCATGGTTTTGGCGCTGAACGAGGAGTATGCAGCAGACACAACAGTTGTTCAAGACAAAGATGAGTTGGCCATAATACCTCCAATTAGTGGTGGTTGAGGTGAAACAAACATCTTTATTTGTTGCAGCAGGGTATTTTTTCTACTCTTAAAAACATAATTTCAATATTAATAAATGCATAAGCTTGTATATTATCAAAGCATTTTAAGCAATGTCTTCAGCCTCTTGAGAAATTAAAGTCTATGAAATTAGTTATCCTACCATCAATCCACCATGTATATTGAAAATGATTGTATAATGAGATTTATTTTAAACTTTTATCGGCTAGATCTTGTCAATTTAAACATTCAATCCATACGCAATTGAGGCTTGGTCATAGAGGATATGTTGGCCTCTCATCCAGAGTGGAATTAGAAACCGATGGTGATAGTGGAGAGTGAGTGTAGTGTAAGATTAGAAGGAGAAAAAAACAAACCAACCATTCGGTCAAATGCTATATATCTCATTGAAGGTCAGGCTTCAATCTACAATTATAGGTTGTTTGCGCTGGCTATAAGTAAGAGCAAGTTCTTGAGAGCAGTTGCAGTCTTTCAGAGTTACAGACTCAGATGTGACAAGCTCACTTGTGTTTTAGGGGTATCAGCAGTGTGATATATTGCACTTCTGATTTGATGGATGTTCCTTGCTATAAATACCTGTCATTTGCAGGGTGTGGACCTTGAACGAAAAACATGGAGGATCATGAAAGATAGATAAGATGTATGTGATAATATGGTGATGCTTTATTTAAAAGTACTAATTAATAAGTAAACATTGATGGAATTTCGAGTTTTTTACTAACGGAAAAGTTCTACATCCATGTAAAAGTTACATGGATGGTATTCAAGTACTTTTCACACCATGCGTTTTTTTTTCATTCACACACTCGTTTGTTTTACACGTGTCTCATTTAACGTATATAACGTAATTCTTCTTTTGTGTGATCAACCTTTCTCAACATAAACCTTTCCATATAACGTAATCCAAGTACCTTCTTTTTCTTTTTCTTTGTTCTTGTTCTTCTTCCTATTCTTCCTCTTCTTCAATCTACTTAAATTCATTGTTTTCCTCTATTCGCGTTTTTCTTCTCTACATTATGGATTTGGATTGACTTCAACATAATTAGTTTCGTCGTTCATCTTCTTCTTCGTTTTCTTCTTCGATTTGCACTTCTGAATTGAAACAATGAATGAATTAACTTCAAATCAGTTGAATGAGTGAGATTTGGATAATTCTTCCGAAACGCATCAATTTGATGAGGTTTGGATTATTGAATTTTGAATCAAATTCAATGGAATGAAATTGCTAATTTTATTTGAAGTGAATTGAATGGACTGAGGTGATTTATATCTGAATTGAATTGAATTGAATTGATAATATCTAACTGTGAGTAACTGTGAGTGTGAGTAACTGTGAATAACTTTTTGGTTTGGTAAGTACTAAAGAGTTAATTCACCATGTGCATGTGTTCGGTTCGGTATCCAGAAAGGAGTCTAAAAAAAATTAGACGAATATATTCTGTTTTGTTCCCTAAGCACTATATAATTATTTCACCGTAATTAAGATTTCGGTTCATCGTAATTAAGATTTCGGTTCACCGTGCAGACCAGCTGTGTTGTGGATGAAAATTTGTCCCAAAGGTGGGAATGATTTTCAAGATACTAGAAGAAGCTGAAAAGTTCTACAAACATTATTCCAAACTTGCCGATTTTTCTACGAAAATAAGGAACACAACTTGGGACGGAGACAAGATTAAGAATCAACTAATTGTATGCACCAGAGAGGGGAGGTGGAAATCAAAGATATCTCCAACTTTGAAGACAAACCCTTCAGCTGGGTCAAATTGTTCGGCCAAAATATACGTACACATAATGAAGGATGTTGGTCTTTGGACAATTTTCAAAGTCGTTTTGAATCACTCACATCCGTGTTGTCCAAACTAGGCTGAGATGCTCAAACAACACAGGGAGCTGAGCATGTTTGTGCATCACACCATTGAAACCCACGAGGAAGCCGGAATCTGAGCAAAACTTACCAATCATTTGTGGCAGCAGCTGGCAGCCACCGTGAACTAGGTTTTATTGAAAAAGATGTGAGGAATTACATCACAATGGAAGTACAGAATATTTCCGAAGAAGACGATGCCAAAGAATTTGGGAAGTACCTTGTGAAAATGAAAGAGAAGAACCAAAATTTCTACTTTGGGCTCAACCTTGAAGGCGATTACTACATTAAACATGCATTCTGGGCTGATGCAAGAAGCAGGGCTGCATTTGATTGTTTCGGAGACGTGGTTTCATTTGAAACCACCTATAATACAATCAGGTATTCGATTCATTCAAATATATTTTTGATGTTTAGTGCGTGTATATATTTCGATTCACCACTGTCTGCTTGCTATTTATGCAGGTACAATTTGGTTTTAGGTTCTTTTGTGGGCGTGAATCACCACGGCCAGTCGACACTTCTTGGATGCACGCTGTTGAAAAATGAGGACATCCAATCATTCAAATGGCTATTTGAGTGTTGGCTATGTTTCATGGGAGGGAAGGCACCAAAAGATATTCTTACTGATCAATGCGCATCGATTCAAAGGGCAATTGAGCTGTGCATCTGGCACATTTGGAACTCATACACAAAAGAAGCATTTGACAGAAACTGGATCGATTTCCTTAGAAAGTACGGCCTCGGAGGCAACAAGTGGCTTTCAGGTAATTGAGATTTCAATTCGAATTATTTTCATGCTCATATCTTTTTTTCCCAAAGCATGCACTGTTTTCGGTTCACCACACCTTATGGGTTCGGTTTGGTTTGCAGAGCCGTACGAGGATTGGCATATATGGATTCTAGTTTACTTGGATCACCACTTTTGGGCCGGGATGAGAAGCATACAAAGGAGCAAGAGCATGCATTCATTTTTCAACAAGTTCATCACACAAAATAGCTCCTTAAGACAATTCCTGAAGCAATATGACAATTGCCTAGCAAGCAGAGAGAGAATTCGATGTTGCAGATTTTCACATCGTGATACCGTGCGCAACAAAATCAGCAATAGAGGCATAGTTTCAGCATGTATATACCCATGAAAAGTTCAGGGAAGTTCAAGCTCAATTCAGAGGTAAAGTGAATTGTATCACAAGATCAATGCATTCCACCCTAAGTTTCACAACATATGAAGTCATAGAGTGGGTTTCCAACTCCACATTCAACAAGTTTGTCATCACCTACGACGCAGTATCACGAGATGTAAAGTGCCATTGCTTGCTGTTTGAGTCTAGGGGCATATTGTGTCGCCATTCCCTAAGCATCTTAAGCTTTGAACGAGATGGAAGAATATCAAGAGAGAAGCAAAGGAAAAAGTTTGTTAACCCATGAAGAAGCGACATTAAGCAATGTGAATGTTCTTTAAAGCCCACCACGTGTCAAAACGTTAGGTCGGCCCAAGAACAGACTTGGGTCAAACCAGGAAAAAAGATCTCAAATGCCATAAAGAAAAATAAAAAGACAGCTCCAAGCGAGGTAAAATTGACTTGCTTTTAATTAGTTAAAAATTCAATTGTTCATTTTGCCAATATACAATTAATTATGTCTTTTGTAGTTGAACCTTTTAGACTCTGGATCATCGATTCAGTCAAGCTCCACTCTTTACAATGCACCAGATATGAATTATCCAAGAGAGGATTGTACAAGTTTTAGTTTTTATTAATGTAAATTTTTGTTCACCCATGAGCAAATTTCGGTTCACCATGGTTATAGCAGGGTTAATTTCTTAATGTTGTTAGTCTTTAATGAATAGTCACTTTTTTGTGAAATTCTATATTGATATATGCAATTTTTCGATTCGTCAAGTGTATTAATTTCTAAGTTGAATAATTAGAATTTATTTTGAGAAACGGGAATCAAGTGTAGTGCTAGTTACATTTTCCGTGTGATTAATTAAATAAAAATTATTAAAAAAATCTAAAAGAGTAACATAATTATTTTTAACTTATATTGGTGGAGATTTAAAACTCTTTCTTGGATGGATTTTCAGGGTTTAGGGTTTTGGATTTTGGGTTTTAGGATTTAAGGGTTTAGGGGTTCATGGTTCAGGATTTAGGGGTTCGGGGTTCAGGGTTCAGGGTTTAAGGTTAGGGTTTTATGGTTTTAGGGGTTTATGGGTTCAGGGTTCAGTGTTTAGGGTTCTGGGTTTAGTGTTTAAGGTTTAGGGTTTAGCGGTTGAGGGTTCAGGATTTAGAGTTTAGGGTTTAGGGTTCAGGGTTTAGGGGTTCAGTGTTTTTTCAACTTTTGGTTCGCCTAGTGTATTAATTTCGGTTCACTGTGCTCAGGGTTCAGGGGTTCAGGGTTGAGGGTTTAGGGTTTAAGGTTTTAGGGGTTAGGTTTTTAGGGGTTTAGGGTTAGGGTTCAGGATTTAAGGTTTAGGGTTTAGGATTTAGGATATTAGGGTTTTAGGGTTTTAGGGGTTTAGGGTTTATGGGTTCAGTGTTCAGCGTTCATGGTTCTGGTTTTAGGGTTTAGGGTTTAGGGTTTAGTGGTTGAGGGTTCAGGGCTTAGAGTTTAGGGTTGAAGGTTCAGGGTTTAGGGGTTCAGTGTGTTTCCAACTTTCGGTTTGCCCAGTGTATTACTTTCGGTTCACTGTGTTTTTTTAGAGTTCGTAATGTATTGGTAAATACAGTAATTACAATCACTGAGAACCTGGAATAAAACAGCAGCCAGACAGTTCCAACAGATATATAAATTAACATCTCAAATGAGTAATCCATCTTGAATCAAATATAAATATTAACATTAACATTTATATTAATATTGACATATATATGTAAACCCCGGTTAAATTAGTAGATAATTAGTCAATAAATTAGTTTTTAATAAGGAGGATTAGAAATGTGAATATTATATTAAATTAGGGTAGAGATCATCAAAACGAGAATTTTGACACTAATTTCGAAGAAAACAGTCCAAAATTACACCAAACGGGCCGAACCGGTTGAATCGGATCCAAATCGGGCTGTCGGTCCAACCGGACCAGCCCTATTAAATGAACCCAGCTTTGTCTTCTCCCTCATTACAGCAGCAACGAAGCCTTCAGCTTCCAAGGAGAAGAGAAACGAGAAATATCTCGTAACCCTTACGTTAATTTCCAACTCCCGTAACTTCTCCGTCCAAGCTCCGATCGCCGCACCGTTTGCGGCCACGTGTTCACCGCGTCGAACTCTACGTTTTTATCGGAACAATTTCATAGGCAACTTGTTATTTCATCTCAGTCTCCTCTTTTCCCCAATTTTCGAATTTTGAGTGGAAGGTTGAATTTCTTTGATTTCTGATGTTTTAGGATCCAATTAGTTTGAGGAAAACGATCACTCTTGCTTATGTGAAACTTGGGTAAGGTGAGGATACGATAATTCTATTTTAATTTTATTAAATTTGAGCTTTGAGTATTAAATTGGATATATATGTGTTATAAATGTGTATTAGGTTGTGAATAAATAATTGGAGCTTGAAATTGTGAATATTGGAACTTGGAGGAAGCTGATTAGTTGAATTTTGAAAGGGCTGCCTTGGTTTTAAATAATTTACTTTGGTCGTTATGTGAAAATCGGTCAAGGTATGGTTTAGGTTTCTTGCATTTAATATATAATGTTCTGTGAAAACTTAGGCTAGACGACCATAGGATAAGTTGGAATGCAGGTGTATGTTTAATGTTTAGTAATTTGTCGATGAATATATTTGGTTGAAGTTTATTGGATGAATTAGTTATTAATTTTGGATGGTGAATGTTGTTATGTTAATTTGGAGAGAATCATGGTTGAATGTTATTGTTGATGAACATGGTTGGTTTGGTGCTTGTTGATTAACTAATGATTTGGTGAATTATTGATTTGAGGTATTTTGTGTTAGAAGCCTGGGATTAGTGAACTATGATTCTTAGTTGAATTTTAGTTGTTGGATTTGAATATTGTATGAGTATAATTGTTGATCTGAGGTAGATTTATTGTGGTGATTGTTATGATGATGAGAAAGGGTATATTGAATTGAAGAGAATGCAGGTTTGGACCTGAAAAGGTGGCAAAGTCCGAGTTTTAGAGGATATGCTGCCGAAATTTTATAAAAATTAGAGATTTTGTTTATATGATTATTTAAAAAGGTTTAGATTCAAAGGTTATATGGTCTGATTTTGAGTTATTAAGAAAACGAGCATGTTTTAAGTTTGATTCATTTAGAAAAGAATAAATTATGTTTTGAATTGGAACTATTGATGGACAGAATGAGAGGTGTGATAATGAAGGACAAAGATTGAATATGTTTGATGTATTATGATGAATGAAATGCAATTAAGAATGATGTGGATGTTGATGAATTATAATTGAATTATTTATATGGCTTATAAATTTGAATAATCTGAGATACGAGATTCCCTGGATTAAGTGTTGTGGCTTGCCACTACGTGTACCAGGTTGAAAACTTGATACTCTGTTGACCCTACGACGTAAGTGTGACCGGCCACTATATAAATTCTCGGGAATGTTACCCCCATTGAGCAATATTGATTATTTGAGATAAAGCTATGCATAGATTCTTGGGGATGGACGTCGGAGGACAGTCTAAGGATAATTCAGACTTGTTGGGTTGGCTGGATAACCGACAGATGAGCCTCATCAGCTATAGGACAGGCATGCATCATATGCATATTACTTGAATTACTTGCTTGTGCTTTAATTGTGTGTGCTTAAATGTATTTGTCATGCTAAATGTATATTTGTTACCTGCAGTATTTGTAATCTTCCTGTGCTTGCCTTTATCTGTTTATTTGTCTGTGAAATACTGATGGAGATGGAGGTGTGGAGGAACGGCAGTATGAGATTTAGGTTTAAGGTTAAGTTAAATTAGGTCTACATATTTTTTGAAAACCTCCTTTTATGGCTTCTGTTTAATACTTTAAACTCTACAATCTGAGTGTCGGCGTTCTAGGATTGCCTCTGGCATTCCCAGGACCTTATATATTATGTGTGTGGCACCTTTACCATACTGAGAACCTTCGATTCTCATTCCATACTATGTTGTTTTTTTCAGATGCAGGTCGAGAGGCATCTCGTTAGGCGTCTAGACTCTTGAAGCGAAGTGGTTACTGGGTTATTTTGTTATGCTATGATGTATATATATGTACTTAGTTTTCTCTCAACATAACTTAATCTTTTTGATCCTCCTAGAGGTGTATGGAGAGACAGGATTTTGTTTATGTACATTTGGGTTTTGGATATGTATATATATGTATATGTGTGTGTATATTCTCTGGCCAGTCTTGAGTTTGCAGGCTGAGTCAGGAGCTCGTTATTTTGTATCTTTGACTCTCTGTTCCTATTTTGGGTTACTTTACACTTGACAGCTGTAGCTTTCTTAGCACGCAAGTTAACTCATTTCTTGAGCGTTGCGCTTTTATATTCGTGATTTTTATTTCCTCTATTTTTCAAGACTCCTAGCATATTATAATTCTTCTGCTATTATAAATATACATTTTATTTTAGAGGTCGTAATACCACACCACCTCTGTTTTATGACTTAAGCGTAAAGCTTAGTGTGGTAGGGTGTTACATTATGGTATCAGAGCAGTTCGTTCCTATAGAGCCTGAAAGACGGACTGATTGTACTTCTGTGCATTCTCTGTATATGTGTTTATGTGCTATTAGGATATCTGACTGATATATATGGCATAAACGTTTGTGAGCATGCATTTGGAACTTAAAGCATTAGACCTGCGATATTGAGACTGATCAACTTAATATCACTTGTTTGGTGTGTATAGGGACCAGATGTCGACTCACGTACGCGGTCGCAGGCGAGGTAGAGGTAAGACAGGCATCGTTACTCCTGCCCCTATAGGGACTGACCCAGTAGATTTCATGGCCGCCCTGGGCTGCAGCTATGCAGGCAACAGCCGAGGCACTGGGTAATCAGATAAACCAGGGTAATCATGGGAACAATAATGATGAGGACGGTCTTATGACACTTGCTACATTTCTGAAAGTTCATCCTCCGACTTTTAGGGGACCCTCAAATCCCACTGATGCAGATAATTGGATTCAGGCTTTGGAAAGGGCGTTACAAGCCCAACAGGTTCCTGAAGAGCAATGGGTTGAGTTTGGAACTTATCTGTTTTAAGGTGAAGCTCAGTATTGGTGGTAGGGGACACGACATATTCTGCAGCCTGATGGTGCTGTGATTCCTTGGGAGGTTTTTTGGACAAAATTCTATAAGAAATACTTTCCTAATTAAGCTAGAAATGCCAAGGAACTTGAATTAATACAGTTAAAATAGGGACAGATGACTGTTGCTGAGTATACTAGCAGGTTTGAGGAGTTATGTCACTTTTCTCGTATCTGTCAAGGTGCGCTTGAAGATTTTGCTAAATGGAAGTGTATTAAATATGAGAGAGGTCTTCGGAGTGATATTCTTAACTTCGTTGCCCCAATGGAGATCAGAGTGTTTTCTGAATTGGTGAATAAGTGTAGGGGTGGCTGAAGAGTGTGTGAGAAAGACAGCAGCAGAAAAAGGAAGTTTGAGGGTGCCTTTTCAGAGGCCTTCAGGGAGGAAATTTGCTCTGAGAGGTAAGAATTTCAAGCGTTGAGGCTTTGTTCCGCAACATACTTAGAGCCAGGGTAATTACAGAAGGCCGAATACTAATGTCAATCAGGGAAAAAGGTTTGGGAAGCAGCCACATCAGGATCTGAATTGTCAGATGTGCGAAAAATATCACCCTGGAATTTCGTGCAGGTCAGGACTT
This sequence comes from Arachis duranensis, assembly GCF_000817695.3. Lineage (NCBI taxonomy): Eukaryota > Viridiplantae > Streptophyta > Magnoliopsida > Fabales > Fabaceae > Arachis > Arachis duranensis. The sequence continues at coordinate 72,410,958 of NC_029773.3, read as the reverse complement.
GGAGTATGCTATTCTTGTGGACAGCCCGGGCATATAGCCACTAATTGCCCGGAGAAGAAGAAGTATGAGACTGGTAGGGTGCAGTAGACAGGGAGAGTATACACCACTTCTACCATAGGTGCTAAAGGATCTGAGACACTGATTAGAGGTAATTGTAAAATGGCTGGTAAAATCTTAAATGCTTTATTTGATTCAGGAACGTCTCATTCATTTATTGCATTTGAAAAGGCCAACGAGTTAGGATTGAAAATGGTGGTTTTAGGTTATGATTTGAAAGTATATAATGCTACTCATGAAGTTATGGTGACTAGGATAGGATGTCCACAAGTTCCCTTTCGAGTACAACAGTGTGAATTTGTGCATGATTTGATTTGTTTGCCTATGACTGGTCTTGATCTCATTTTGGGATTGGATTGGTTATCCAAGAATCATGTTTTGCTTGATTGTTCTGAGAAGTCAGTATAGTTTATGCCGGAAGGGTCAGAAGTACCGGTTGTGGTGAATAATTACTATTTGAATTCTATGATAATAAATTGTTCTGGAACTGAATGTCAGGGTATTATGTTATTAACTGTGGGAGTATCAGGTGATGATCAGAGTTTAGAACAGATTCTGGTTGTATGTAAATTTCCAGATGTGTTCCCGGATGATATAAATGAATTTCCACCTAACAGGGAAGTGGAATTTGCAATTGAGTTGGTGCCTGGAGCCGGTCCGATTTTGATTACTCCTTATAGGATGTCACCTTTAGAAATGGATGAACTGAAGGTTCAGCTGGAAGATCTGTTGGGTAAGCATTTTATCCGACCAAGTGTTTCTCCGTGGGGAGTGCCAGTGTTACTGGTAAAGAAGAAGGATGTGAGTATGCGGTTATGTGTCGATTATCGGCAATTAAATAAGATCACTGTGAAGAATAAATATCCGTTGCCTAGTATTGATGATCTAATGGATCAGTTACAAGGTGCTGGTGTGTTTTCTAAGATTGACCTGTTATCCGGGTACCATCAAATAAGGGTTAGAGACGAGGATATTCCGAAAACTGCTTTCAGAACCCATTATGGTCATTATGAGTATACAGTGATGTCTTTCGGGTTAACTAATGCCCCGACCATATTTATGGATTATATGAACAGGATTTTTCGACCGTATTTGGACAAGTTTGTTATTGTCTTTATTGATGACATTCTTGTTTATTCTAAGTCTAAAGAGAAACATGCTGAACACTTGCGAACTGTGCTGCAAATTCTGAGAGACAGGAAGTTATATGCTAAGTTATCTAAATGTGAGTTCTGGAAGAGTGAAGTAAAATTTCTCGGTTACATGGTGAGTAAGCAGGGAATAGCTGTGGATCCTGCTAAGGTGGAAGCAGTGATGAATTTGGAGCGACCAACTTCAGTGACAGAGATCAGGAGTTTCCTAGGTTTGGCGGGGTATTATCGAAGATTCATTAAGGAATTTTCACAGCTCGCCTTACCTTTAACTAAATTGACTAGGAAGGATACACCTTTTATCTGGACTCTGGAGTGTGAAGAGAGTTTCCAAGAATTAAAGCACAGGTTAACTACTGCACCTATATTGGTATTACCTGAACCAAGTGAACCGTTTGAAGTGTATTGTGATGCATCTCTGAAAGGTTTGGGGTGCGTTCTGATGCAGCACCAAAATGTTGTAGTATACGCCTCACGGCAGTTAAGGCCGCATGAAATAAACTATCTGACACATGATTTGGAGCTAGCTGCTATTGTGTTTGCTTTAAAGATCTAGAGGTACTACCTCTATGGCGTTAAGTTTCATGTTTTCTTAGACCATAAGAGTTTGAAATATCTTTTTGAGCAGAAAGAGTTGAATATGCGTCAGAGGAGGTGGATGGAGCTTCTGAAAGATTATGATTTTGAATTGAATTATCATCCAGGAAAAGCGAACGTTGTGGCGGACGCTTTGAGTCGAAAGTCTTTATATGCAGCTTGGATGATGCTACATGAGGAAGAATTACTAAAGGAATTTCAAGGTTTGAATTTGGAAATTAGAGAAGAATTTGGAATTTTGTGTTTGATTCAGTTGCAGATTTCAAGTGATTTTAAATCAGAACTTCTGAAGGCTCATCGAGATAGTGAAGCGTTACATAAGGTATTACCAGCAGTTGAACAGGGAAAATAGTGTAGAGTGTCAGAATGTCAGGATGGTTTATGGAGGTTCAAGAACCGGATTATTGTGCCTAATGTTGGAGACCTGCGACAAAGTATCTTGAAGGAAGCTCATAAGAGTGGGTTCTCAATTCATCCAGGGAGTACTAAAATGTATCAAGATCTGAAAGCGATGTTCTGGTGACCAGGGATGAAGAATGATGTGGCATTACATGTATCTAAATGTTTAACATGTCAGAAGGTTAAGATTGAGCATCAAAGACTATCAGGGACCCTTCAGCCTTTGGAGATTCCACAATGGAAATGGGAGAGCATCGTAATGGATTTTGTGATAGGTTTGCCTAGAACCCGATCTGGTTGTGACGCTATTTGGGTGGTTATGGATCGACTGACAAAATCAGCTCACTTTCTTCCTATTCGAATAAGTTGTACAATGGAGGAATTGGCTTGAATGTATATCAAAGAGATTGTCAGGTTACATGGTGTGCCTTCTATTATTATATCTGACAGAGATCCCCGTTTTACATCAAGGTTCTAGGGAGCTTTTCAGCGTGCATTTCAAACACAGTTAAGTTTGAGTACTGCGTATCACCCTCAGACAGATGGTCAGTCAGAGAGAACTATTCAGACCTCAGAAGATATGCTAAGGGCTTGTGTTTTGGACCAGCCAGCGAGCTGGGATCGGTATATGCCATTAGTAGAGTTTGCTTATAATAATAGCTATCATGTGAGCATCGGAATGGCTCCATATGAGGCTCTTTATGGTAGGAAATGTCAATCTCCATTATGTTGGTATAAAACTGGGGAAAGGAGTTTATTAGGGCCTGAGATGATAGCTGAAACAACTGAGCAGATAAAGAAGATTCGTAGTCGAATGCTTATAGCTCAGAGCCGCCAGAAAAGTTATGCTGATCAGAGGCAAAAGCCTTTGAAATTTGAGGAAGGGGAGCATGTCTTTCTGAAAGTTACACCAACCACTGGAGTGGAAAGAGCTATTAAGACTAAGAAACTGAATCCCCGTTATATTGGACCGTTTGAGATCCTGAAGAGAATTGGGCCAGTGGCTTATAGAATCGCCTTACCGCCATATCTTTCGAATTTGCACGACGTGTTCCATGTATCACAGCTTCGGAAGTATACTCCTAACACGAGTCATGTTTTGGTACCAGAACCAATCCAAGTGAGAGAAGATCTAACGCTTCCAGTAATTCCAGTGAGAATTGATTATACTAATATTAAACGATTACGCGGAAAGGAAGTATCATTGGTAAAAGTAGCTTGGAGTCGAGCTGGCATCGAGGAACATATTTGGGAACTTTAATCAAATATGCAAAAGGACTACCCACATCTCTTTTCAGGTAACTGAATTTGAATTTTGAGGACAAAATTCTTTGTTAGATGGGTAGAATGTAAACCCCGATTAAATTAGTAGATAATTAGTCAATAAATTAGTTTTTAATAAGGAGGATTAGAAATGTGAATATTATATTAAATTAGGTAGAGCTCATCGAAACGAGAATTTTGACACTAATTTCGAAAAAAACAGTCCAAAATTGGACTGAACGGGTCGAACCGGTTGAACCGGACCCGAACCGGGCTGTCGGTCCAACCGGACCAGCCCTATTAAATGAACCCAGATTTGTCTTCTCCCTTATTACAGCAGCAACGAAGCCTTCAGCTTCCAGGGAGAAGAAAAACAAGAAATATCCCGTAACCCTTACGTTAATTTCCAACTCCCATAACTTCTTCGTACGAGTTCCGATCGCCGCACCGTTTATGGCCACACGTTCACCGCGTCGAGCTCTATGTTTCTACCGGAATAATTTCATAGGTAACGTATTATTTCATCTTAGTCTCCTCTTTTTCCCAATTTTCGAATTTTGAGTGGGAAGATTGAATTTCTTTGATTTCTGATGTTTTAGGATCCAATTAGCTTGAGGGAAACGTTCACTCTTGCTTATGTAAAACTTATGTAAGGTGAGGATACGATAATTCTATTTTAATTTTATTAAATTTGAGCTTTGAGTATTAAATTGGATATATATGTGTTATAAATGTGTATTAGGTTGTGAATAAATAATTGGAGCTTGAATTTGTGAATATTGGAACTTGGAGGAAGCTGATTAGTTGAATTTTGAAAGGGCTACCTTGGTTTTAAATAATTTGCTTTGGTCGTTACCTGAAAATCGGCCAAGGTATGGTTTAGGTTTCTTGCATTTAATATATGATGTTCTGTGAAAACTTAGGCTAGACGACCATAGGATAAGTTGGAATGCATGTGTATGTTTAATGTTTAGTAATTTGTCGATGAATATATTTGGTTGAAGTTTATTGGATAAATTAGTTATTAATTTTGCATGGTGAATGTTGTTATGTTAATTTGGAGAGAATCATGGTTGAATGTTATTGTTGATGAACATGGTTGGTTTGATGCTTGTTGATTAACTAATGATTTGGTGAATTATTGATTTGAGGTATTTTGTGTTAGAAGCCTAGGATTAGTGAACTATGATTCTTAGTCGAATTTTGGTTGTTGGATTTGAATATTGTATGAGTATAATTGTTGATCTGATGTAGATTTATTGTGGTGATTGTTATGATGATGAGAAATGGTATGTTGAATTGAAGAGAATGCAGGTTTGGACCCGAAAAGGGTGGCAAAGTCCGAGTTTTAGAGGAGATGCTGCCGAAATTTTATAAAAATTAGAGATTTTGTTTATATGATTATTTAAAATGGTTTAGATTCAAAGGTTATATGGTCTGATTTTGAGTTATTAAGAAAATGAGCATGTTTTAAGTTTGATTCATTTAGAAAAGAATAAATTATGTTTTGAATTGGAACTATTGATGGACGGAATGGGAGGTGTGATAATGAAGGACAAGGATTGAATATGTTTGATGTATGATGATGAATGAAATGCAATTGAGAATGATGTGGATGTTGATGAATTATAATTGAATTATTTATATGGCTTATAAATTTGAATAATCTGAGATACGAGATTCCCTGGATTAAGTGCCGCGGCTTGCCACCACGTGTACCAGGTTGAAAACTCGATACTCTGTTGACCCTACGAGGTAAGTGTGACCGGGCACTATATAAATTCCTGGGAATGTTACCCCCATTGAGCAATATTGATTATTTGAGATAAAGCTATGCATAGACTCTTGGGGATGCACATCGGAGGACAGTCTAAGGACAATTCAGACTTGTCGGGTTGGCTGGATAACCGACAAATGAGCCTCATCAGCCATAGGACAGGCATGCATCATATGCATATTACTTGAATTACTTGCTTGTGCTTTAATTGGGTGTGCTTAAATGTATTTGCCATGCTAAATATATATTTGTTACCTGCAGTATTTGTAACCTTCCTGTGCTTGCCTTTATCTGTTTATTTGTCTGTAAAATACTGATGGAGATAGAGGTGTGGAGGAATGGCAGTATGAGATTTAGGTTTAAGGTTAAGTTAAGTCAAGTCTACATATTTTTAGAAAACCTCCTTTTGTGGCTTCTGTTTAATACTTTAAACTCTACAATCTGAGTGTCGGCATTCTAGGATTGCCTCTGGCATTCCCAGGACCTTATATATTATATGTGTGGCACCTTTACCATACTAAGAACCTTCGGTTCTCATTCCATACTATGTTGTTGTTTTTCAGATGCAGGTCGAGAGGCATCTCGTTAGGCGTCTGGACTCTTGAAGCGGAGTGGTTACTGGTTATTTTGTTATGCTATGATGTATATATATGTACTTAGCTTTCTCTCCACATAACTTATTCTTTTTTATCCTCCTAGAGGTGTATAGAGAGACAGGATTTTGTTTATGTACATTTGGGTTTTGGATATGTATATATATGTATATATGTGTGTATATTTTCCAGCTAGTCTTGACTTCGCAGGCTGAGTCAAGAGCTCATTATTTTGTATCTTTGACTCTCTGTTCCTGTTTTGGGTTACTTTACACTTGACAGCTGTAGCTTTCTTAGCACGCAAGTTAACTCATTTCTCGAGCGTTGCGCTTTTATATTTGCGATTTTTATTTCCTCTATTCTTCAAGACTCCTAGCATATTATAATTCTTCTGTTATTATAAATATACATTTTATTTTAGAGGTCGTAATACCACACCACCTCTGTTTTACGACTTAAGCGTAAAGCTTAGTGTGGTAGGGTGTTACAATATACATTTGAGGTAAGCATTTTTTTATTTTTAAACAAGTTAAACAAAATATTGTTAATTACAACTAGCCAATCATAGTATATGCTATTTACTATCTAAATCCCCAGATGTGAATTTACAATAAGGGCTGGAGAGGGCAGTAGATGGCTTCGGGAGTCTTATTGCTTTAGATTCCCAAATCACCTGGTCTCTGATTTTGTTCATTTCATGCAACAGAATGTGCGGACCATATTGGTACCTGAAGCTATCAATCTCTCCCTACATTTTAATTGAAAGGAATTAGTTACATAAGTAATGAACCCAACTGAAATCAGAAAAGAAAGAAGTTTATAAATTTAGAAAGTACTAACTTGTGTCCAAGCTCTATATTTATATCTCTTCCCGCTTTTGATCTTTTGTGGATCAATTGTTTCGAGCCATTTCATGACGTATATTCCACAATTATAGCTAAGCAAGAATTGAGTATAATACGATTAATAGTATACAAAATAAAACATATTAAAAAAGTACTATAGAAGATAAAGATTCTTACTCTGTACGTTGATCATTTAGTAGGATATACTCTTCTTCTACTCCCAGTTCATCCTTCATTAAGGGTTCCGTCCCAGCATAAACCCTCATCTGAGAAATTATTAATCCCTAAAAGGTATGCAAAAATTCAAAAAAAAAATAAATTAACAACACTCAACCGAACTCATTTCATGTACTGAATAATTTGAATAACTTACAAGAAAATAACTTACAACAAATTTGTTCAGTTTCTTCCTCGAATCAGGTATATCTTCTGGCAGCTTATTGACAGGGTCAAGCACATAGAATTTCTTTTTGCTGACATCGGCAATCCACAACCACCAATGCGCTCCATTACAAATTGGCACAAATAGCTGAAGTTTGGGAAAATAATAAAATATTTCAATCGAAACAATAGCAAACAAGAGAATTATCAAAGAATTTTTAGAAATTACAACTTACAAATGGATGCGATGCAAGTTTTCTTTTGTCAAGAAACTGGTGGTGGTGGGCATACTGTTCAATATCGAACCGGTAGGCCTTGTTTGTCCTTTCATCAATGTAGGACTCGCCATGTGTTCCCAACATAAAATTTTGCAAAGAGAATATCAGTTAAATCACATTTGCACTGAACCGAACACAATTTATGCATTGAGTCGAACACAATTCATGTGCTGAATAATACTTGAAAAACATTCAATCATCAAGAGAAAAGTTTTCTTCATGCAAAAGAACTCAACAAAACACATAACAATCTGGTGAGTCATTATTAACATTCCCAGTGAACCGAACAACAATCAGCGGTGAATAAAAAATTTAGCTTACCACAACATCCTGTGGCACAATGTATATTTGTTCTTGATACCGGCAAATTTTTATTTGGTTGAGAATCATGCTATGTATACTAACCACCTACAGGATGAAAATTTATGAGATATACTATATAAGAGTGTTTAGAAATATCATTAACGTTATTGTAAATGGCAAGGAATTTTCCGAGGCATGCACGTGTTCTTTGGGCATTAGAGACATAAAATATTCTCTTAACCCCCCGTAAAGTGCCTCATGTTTCAAGGCGAATATTGCATCATATTCATTGCTACCATATCTTGTCTGTTTCACATGTGTCATCCAATGATAACACTTTTCAATCAACTCGTTCGTGATTTTTATCTTTTTCTCTGGGGTTTTGTAAACTTTAGCAGCTGGTAAGGTTGGCTCTGAAGTTGTTGCTTCAGCAAACTTTAATGCTGCTATAACTCCAACCTCTACCATCGCCTCTTCCAAGATTTCAAGTTGTGAAACACTCAGTTGAGAGGGCTGACTTGGTTGAGATGCTGGTGGACTTATCCCAAGGTTAAAGGAAGGCCTTTCATCTTCCCTTTGCCTAGGTTGAGCAACACTGCAAGATGATAGATATTTGACAAAGATATTAAACTGATGAATCCATATTTTACGATATATTTTGATTTGATTTGAGTGAATTTCATCACATAAACCCACATTCATTCATCTACATAGCATGCTTTTGAGATTTCTTCCTAAATTGCGCTTGAAAGTTAAAACATGCTCTTTTGTGCTTAATTTAGTCAATTTCATTCATTTTAATCCCATTTGGTGCCTTGATGTATTTGTTAAGTGATTTTAGGTTTCCAAGGCAAGTATAGGTTGAAGAAGTGAGGAAAAGAGCATGCAAAAGGGAATAATTCAAGAAATGAAAGATTTGAAAAGCTACCAACCCTGACATCTCTGTACTAAATTGATCATAACTTGAGTTACAGAAGTTCAAATGAGACGGTTCCAGCGGCATTGGAAAGCTAAAGTTCGGGGCTTCAAAATGATATGCAATTTGCTATAGTAGACATAAGACTAAGTGTGCGTACGCACAGGTACTTGTGCGTACTCACAGGTACTTGTGCATACGCACAGGTCAACTTTCAGCCAAGTGTGCGTCCGCATAGGTCCCTGCACGTGACCTCATTAATTGCAACTCGCTGGCAGCGATTTCTGGGCCCCAAAACCCAATCCAACTCATTTTTTGAAGCTATTTAAGACCAAAGTGAAGAGGAATGAAGGGGGCAATTAGGTTTAGCTTTTATCATGTTTTAGTGTAGTTTTCTAGAGATAGAAGCTCTCCCCTCTCTCTAGAATTAGGGTTCTTTAGTTTAATTTCTTGTAATTTCTACTTTTAATTCTTGTTTTCATTTACTTTTCCTTGTCATTTATTGTTATTGCATCTTTGTTCTTCTTCATTTCCTTTGTTATTTCCTTTATCTTGTCATTTTTATGTTTATGGATACTTTTGTTATTTTAATTTCAATTAATGCCAATTTATGTTTTATGTTCATTTATTGCTTTCTTTAGTTGTTGTTATGATTTTCTTGCTTTTGGTATTTTAGATTTTATTTTTAATGCAATTTAATGTTATTTTATTTCCATGCACACCAAGTATTTGATAAAATGCTTGGCTTAGTTTCTACTTAATTTTTCTTCACTCTTGGCTTGAAATTGTTGGTTTTAGTGATCTTTGAGTCATTGTTGTCCATTCTTGTTTGATACATTAGAGTAGTTAGTTGATTTGGTCTCCCTTGACTCTATGTGACCCATTAGTGTTGACATAGGACTTAGGGATTGAAATCAACTATGCCTACTTGACTTATCTTCAATGTAAGGTTGACTAAGTAGGATTAACTCTTCATAATCATCATGTGTTTGTGGTCAATGGCTAGGATAGGTAACCTTAGCTCTCAATTACATGCCAAGATGTTTTCTTGCACTTGAAGTTTCCTTTCCTTGCACTTAATTGCTTTGACTTTATTTGCTTTTATTTTAGTTTCTTGCATGTTTAGCTTTCACACTCTTGGTTGAGAAATTGGTTGTTTGGGTGGAATTGAGTTATGAGTGTCCATTCCGTATAGTGTGGGAATGACTAATTGGTTTGGTTTCCATTGACGCTAGTCTTTCACTAAGTGATTAGTGAGTTGACTAGGACTTATAGATTGAGATCAATTATGCCCTTTTGACCAATTCTCAAGGAGAATTGACTAATTTGGATTGATTCCACACAATTGCCATGTTTGTGGTCCATAACTAGGATAGGAATCCTAAATTTTTCAATTCTTGCAAAGAGTTGAAATTTACATTCCTTGCATGTTTATTTGATTTCTTGCTATTTACATTACTTGCTCTCTCTTGCATTCCCAATTCCTATGCTCTTTCTCAATGCCAATAAATGTACATTTCATTGCAACTCCTAGGGAGAATGACCCAAGGTTGAAGTACTCTCGATCTCGGTTATTATAATTTGGATTTAAAACATTTGATTTGGGAGTTAATTGTTAGTCTAGACTATACTTTCAGCGATGGAATTCTACTTTGTGAAAATCTAGATCGACGATAAATTCCTAATATCATAAACAAAAATGATATTAATCATTATAGTGAACCGAAATCCAAACTAATAGTGAACCTAAAACCAAACTTATAGTGAACCGAAATGATATTAAACAACAATGATATTAAAGAAAAGCAAGTAACATACCTATCAAATGATGACAAGATTAGAGTTTCTTATTTTGATTGCTGTGCCATCGGAGGTTCTTGGGATTGTTGTTGTTGTTCTTCATCAGAAACTTCATAGACATAGTCATATTTGAAAAACTCTTCAATAACAGAACTCGTAAGAGACACCGTAACACCCTGCTTTTCGGGTTCTGGAGGGCAGTGATGAGCGGATATTTTATACACTTTTTGGGGGTAATTTCATGTAGATTTTAGTATGTTTTAGTTAGTTTTTAGTATAATTTTATTATTTTTTAGGCAAAAGTCATATTTCTGGACTTTACTATGAGTTTGTGTGTTTTTCTATAATTTCAGGTATTTTCTGACTGAAATTGAGGGAGCTGAGCAAAAATCTGATTTAGGCTGAAAAAGGACTGCTGATGTTGTTGGATTCTGACCTCCCTACACTCGGAATGGATTTTTTGGAGCTACAAAAGTCCAATTGGCGCGCTCTCAATTGGGTTGGAAAGTAGACATCCAGGGCTTTCCAGAAATATATAATAGTCCATATTTTGCGTGAAGATAGACGATGTAAACTGGCATTCAACGCTAGTTCCATGTTGCAGTCTAGCGTTCAGCGCCAGAAACAGGTTGCAAGTTGGAGTTCAATGCCAGAAACAGGTTACAATATGGCGTTCAACTCCAGAAACAGCCCAGGCACGTGAGAAGCTTAAGTCTCAGCCCTAGCACACACCAAGTGGGCCCCAGAAGTGGATTTTTGCACCAATTATCTTAGTTTACTCATTTTCTGTAAACCTAGGTTACTAGTTTAGTATTTAAACAACTTTTAGAAACTTATTTTGTATCTCATGACATTTTTAGATCTGAATTTTATACTCTTTGACGGCATGAGTCTCTAAACTCCATTGTTGGGGGTGAGGAGCTTTGCAGCGTCTCGATGAATTAATGCAATTATTTCTGTTTTTCCATTCAAACATGCGTGTTCCTATCTAAGATGTTCATTTGTGCTTAACTATGGAGAAGGTGGTGATCTGTGACACTCATCACCTTCCTCAATCTATGAATGTGTGTCTGACAACCACCTCCGTTCTACATCAGATTGAACGAGTATCTCTTAGATTCCTTAATCAGAATCTTCGTGGTATAAGCCAGAATTGATGGCGGCATTCATGAGAATCCGAAAAGTCTAAACCTTGTCTGTGGTATTCCAAGTAGGATTCTGGGATTGGATGACTGTGACGAGCTTCAAACTCGTGAGTGTGGGGCGTGATGACAAACGCAAAAGAATCAATGGATTCTATTCCGACATGATCGAGAACCAACAGCTGATTAGCCGTGCTGTGACAGAGCATTTGGACCATTTTCACTGAGAGGATGGGAAGTAGCCATTGACAATGGCGACACCCTACATAGAGCTTGCCATGGAAGGAACTTTGCACTTTTGCATGAGAGGAATATTATGTTACAGGAATTCAGAAGACAAAGCATCTCCAAAACTCCCAACATATTCTCCATTATTGCACAACAAATAATTATTTCATGCTCTTTTATTTTTTTAGTAATTCAAACTGATAATTATAATTGATCTCCTGACTAAGAATAATAAAATAAACATAACTTGCTTCAAACCAACAATATCCGTGGGATTCGACCCTTACTCACGTAAGGTATTACTTGGACGACCCAGTGCACTTGCTGGTTAGTTGTGCGGATTGCAAAAGTGTGATTGCAATTTCGTGCACCAAGTTTTTGGCACCATTGCCGGGGATTGTTTGAGTTTGAACAACTAAAGGTTTATTTTGTTGCTTAGATTAGGAATAATTTATTTTTGTTGCTATAGAGTCATTAAATTCTGAGTCCTTTATTTCCTTTTCAAAAATTTTTCAAAAATATTATTTTTCTTTATCAATTTTTAATTTTTTTTCGTGAGTTTAGTGTCTTGTTCTAAGTTTGGTGTCAATTGCATATTTTATATTTTTCTTTTAAATTTTCAAAGTTGTGTTCTTTGATCTTCAAGTTGTTCTTGTTTATTTTTCTTGTTTGATCTTTAGTTTTTCTTGCTCTGTGTCTTTTCTTATTTTTCTTATGCTATTCCAAAGCATTAGTCTTCCAAAAAGAATATACCTCTTCAAAACAAGTGTTACCTTTATTGCCCAATTGGCTAAAGCGTTGGTCTATGCTCTTGGTAATTGGGTATCTCCTTTTTAAAATCTTTTTCAAAAATAATTTTTCTTTGACTGAATCTTGTGCTAAACTTTAAGTTTGGTGTTTTTTGTTAATCTTTTTATAATTTTCGAAAATTTTATTGAAGTTTTCTAAAAATTTTAATTTTGGTGTTCTTTCTTTTGTTCTTGTTGTTCTTGTGAATCTTCAAGTGTTCTTGAGTCTTTCTTGTGTTTTGATCTTAAAATTTTTAAGTTTGGTGTTCTTTGGTGTTTTCCCTCCAAAATTTTCGAAAACAGGGAGCATTAGATCTAAAAATTTTAAGTCTTGTGTCTTTTGTGTGTTTTTCTCTTTCATCATAAAATTTAAAATTCAAAAAAATTTATCTTTTCTAACTATTTTCAAGCTATATTTTCGAAATTTTTTATAAAAATTCAGATTTTAATTTCAAAATTTTTCAAATCTTATCCTTTTAAAAAAAATAAAATAAAATTTTATTATATCTTTTTCGAAAATATCCTAACCATTATTTTAATTTTCTTATTTTATCTTATTTTTATTTTGGTTTTTATTTTATTTTATTTTATTTCGAAAATCATTTTTTTATTTATTTATAAAATAAAAATTTAAATCCACATTACCCCCTTTACTCCAACATGAACATAAGTGGAAATGAACAGTCCAGAAGGACTCTGGGGTCATACGCTAACCCCACTACTACTTCATATGGGAGTAGTATATGTATACCCTCTATTGGAGTTAGTAGTTTTGAGTTGAACCCTCAGCTTATTATCATGGTGCAGCAAAGTTTCCAATATTCCGGTCTTCCACAGAAAGAACCAACAGAGTTTCTAATCAAGTTTTTGGCGCCGTTGCTGGGGATTGTTCGAGTTTGAACAACTAAACGTTTATTTTATTGCTTAGATTAGGAATATTTTATTTTTGTTGCTTTTGAGTCCTTTATTCCCATTTGCTGTAAAAGACCAAGCTAAGAGGTGGTTAAATAACCAACCTAAGGACAGCATAAAGACATGGAAACAGCTGTCAGAAAAATTCTTGAATCACTATTTTCCTCCAAAACGGATGACACAGCTAAGGCTGAGCATCCAAGGCTTCCAAAAAGGAGATAATGAATCCCTTTATGATGCTTGGGAGAGATACAGAGAGATGCTAAGAAAATGCCCATCTGAAATATTTTCAGAGTGGGTGCAGTTAGACATCTTCTACTATGGGCTTACAGAAAGAGCTCAGATTTCTCTAGACCACTCAGCTGGTGGATCTATACACATGAGAAAGACAATAGAAGAAGCTCAAGAGCTCATTGATACAATTGCCAGAAATCAGCATCTGTACCTAAGTAGTGAACCTTCCATGAAAGAAGAGGCTAAAACAGTAACTGCTGAACTAAGTCCTACAGAACAAGTTACTGAATTCAATCAGCAACTGGATTTTCTAACAAAACAGCTAGCCAAATTCAAGAAAATACTACAAGAAATAAGAATGGCTAATATGAATATGGAAGTACAGTTGAAGCAAACTGAACAGCAGTTATCAGAACAAATAACAGAAGAGTGCTAAGCAGTTTAATTAAGAAGTGGGAAAACATTAAATACCTCACTTCAAGGTAGCAAGAAGCCAAGAAATGAGCAAACTACCCAAAATCTATCTGAGGATAGTAAGAGCCTAGAGAGAAATAATTCTGGCACTCAAACACCAGAAAATGGGTGGAAAGTTGGCGCTGAACGCCCAAACCATGCTTAGTCCTGGCGTTCAACGCCAGAAACAAGCAAGGATTTGGCGTTGAACGCCCAAAGGGAGCACAGTTCTGGCGTTCAAACGCCAGAAACAAGTAAGGAGTTGGCGTCTAACGCCACTCTAGCTTCCACCCCTGGCATTCAAATGCCAGTGGGGGATCAGACACATACAAGTGCTGATAATAACTCATCTAAAAAGGCTTCTCAACCCACATCTGTAGGCAATAAACCTGCAGCAACTAAGGTTGAGGAATACAAAGTCAAAATGCCTTATCCTCAGAAACTCTGCCAAGCAAAACTGGATAAGCAATTTGCCCACTTTGCAGACTATCTCAGGACTCTTGAAATAAAGATTCCGTTTGCAGAGGCACTTGAGCAAATACCCTCTTATGCTAAGTTTATGAGAGAGA